>NC_135477.1:261262928-261522031 GCF_052094955.1 Ictidomys tridecemlineatus
CCTCGGCAGGACACCCCACCCGGGGAGTGCTAGCTCTGGACACGTGGAACTGACATTCTGGGGCTTAGAGTGCACCATGGTGTAGCTGAAAAACGAGCTGTCACCTAACGAAGGCTGCCCAGACCCTGCCCTGGCCCAGATGGCAGGGCCGGAAGGGGCAAGACTCTGACCACTGTTTTAAAACAAATGTAGCGGACCTTACAACTGGCCACCTTTCAACCCACACCTTAGCCACAGGGATGGCCACTGCAGAGTCCTGAGTCTCCCCAGAGCACCACACCAGTCAGTGCAGACACGGGTCACGGGTAAATCTGATGAGGATGACAGACTCGAGCCCCCCACGTGCTGAGGGGTCTGCACCCCTGACTGACCACACGTCCTGGGTGCCGAATGGAGATCTACGTAAGACCTTCATCCCATGTTCTTAGCATGCACTCCTGTAAAGTTGACCCAAAGTTCAGGGAGGGTGAGCCCACACACATGGACATTTCTGCCTAAACTCTTCCAGGGTCTGGGGGGAACCTGCATGTGGGGAGTACACCACTGGGCAAGGTATGCACCCAATTTCTGAGCAGTTTACCAATAGGACAGCAGTGCCACCAAGGCAGGAATCTCACTTATCCCTTAGAGCCTGGCACAGCCTGGCGTGCAGTAAGTACTTGGTGAAAGATTGACAGCTTCTTAAAATCATGCTGACATGGACTCACTTGACGTGGACTCTCTCCTTGAGACTCTTCAAGGGGGGAGAATGCCCGAGGTCCCCAGACTCCACTCAACAAAATGTTAAGAGGGGGTACCGGGAACAGCTCACGGCTCTGTGACAAGCCAGTTGTACCATCATTACACAGTGCTGACTTAGAAATTCACATCTGGCTGGTCGTGCCTGGGGATGGATGGATGGAAGCAGCAGTTTATGGGGCATGGTTTTCTGAGTGCGCTAAAATGTTCGTGTCCCTGACATACCACGGACACATCACTGGGTCCAGACACTGACGGCGACTCCACCCTCCACAGGGGGTCAGCTCTCAGGAGGGAAGCCAAGCCCTAGAGAGTGATGTCACGGTCAAGAACTTGCTACCTGGCACCTGGGTGGCAGCACCTGAGCTAGGAAACGGCATGAAGCAGAAACGTGGGTCTGAGTGAGAAGACCTGCACCCACACCCTGCCTGCCGGGGTGGTCCCGGTGTCTGCAGACGCACGGTCCTGCCTGGCTCCTCCACCCGCCAGGCTGAGGCACCAACCCCACGGCCTCCACGGATGGAGAGTGGAGGTGCCCTCTGGAGGGCAGCAACCTGCAGGTGGGCCTCCGCTCCCTCTTGCTGGGCTGTTCTCAAGATGCAGAACCACCCTAAGGCCCGGGGAGGGGGCTGCCTCTGGGAAGGAGTCAGGGTGACCTTTCTGCAGGCACCTCCTCTCTGCTACCTTTTACTTCGCGGAAGTCTTCTCTTTCAAAAAGTGAGGTCATTTTTCTCTGCACCACAGAAGCCATTCTGCTGACTGAAGTTGAGAGATAAAGTTTGGGCTGTCAAGTTGCCACTCAGAAAAGCATTAAGTCTGCAAGGCTCAGACTGACCACTGGGGCATCTGGCCGCTCATCCTCACCATGGGCTCCAGTTCTCAAGGTCAGAAGTGCCTGGAGGGCAGGCTCGGCCCTCTCTCTGGGCTGCTGAGGGCCCTGGTCCCTCTTCCCACATTAGGAGCGTGCACAGGACACTGCAGCCACGGGGGCTGGTGGTGAGGAGAATCAGATAACCCCAGACTTGGGAGGAGAGGGATCTGCCGAAGGGAAGCCAAGAGCCACCAACCAATTAAGGACAGACAGTATCACAGACAGCAGAGGCCACCAAGCATCTAGTTTTGTTTTGTTTTGTTTTTAATCTCCCCTAAGAACAGGCCCATTCATCAGCAAAAGTTTTAGATTGTCACTACTGTGAGGGCTGCAAAGAGGCTGGGAAAATGGCTTCACCAGGCAAAGGACTTCACAAAAAATGTGCAGACAGGACAGGTGTAAGTGCGGTGAGGTGGCATTTGCAGGATGCGTCTGACAATGTCTGCTGAGGCGAGAGACAGACAGACAGAGGGCCTGAGGGCCCCAGCATGGCTCTGTGCATCCTCCATCCACATGGTGCAGTCGCTGTGTCCTCGTGAGCAACAGCCCTGGTTCTAAGCCGTGCTGGTGCCACTGGGTCTGGTGCGCACGTGACGCGGAAGCTGGGTGAGCAGAAGGGAGAGGGAGAGTGATGGAGGTGTGTGCGACCCACTGTGAGCTGGCCGAGGCAGCTGGCTTCCACTTCCTGGCCAGCGGCATTCCTGGGGTGCAGGACCTGGCGCGTGCCACCCTCTGGCCTGCAGCGTGGGGAGGCGCGTGGAGGCTCAGTGCTCTGAGGGCAGCGTGGAGGAGAACAAGGGTGAGCGGCAGCAAAGGTGGCCTGGCAGGGCAGCACGCAGGATGCTGGGAGCTGCCCGCCGCTGCCTCTTGGTGTCCTGGGTGAGCACGCTGGCTGTCAGCGCAGGGCGCTCCTGCTGGTCGTCCGCCTTGGCTCCGCACCCCCTCCCAGCACATGTCCTCCCCCCACAGCCCACTGGCAGCCTGCAGGGCGATGGATGGCCGGGTTCACGTGGGTCTCATGGCCAGATGTTACCGCCCCAGCAACACCTGGAGGAGCTGCAGGTGAGAGCAGGTGACCTTCAGGTGGGGGCCGAGGCGTCTGCCGCCCGAGCAAGAGTATCCATCCACCGCAGTGTGTAGGACGCTGTGTCCACGCCTGTGGACACAGCGTCCTACACAGCAGCCCTGGGGCCCTGTAGGAGCCGCTCTGTCCTGGGGGCGTCACACTGGGCTCTGGCGTGCTCTCAGGTCGGGAGGTGAAGAGCACCCTCCTGCTGCTTTCCCGCTGTGGGCAGCGACTGTGCACAAGCAGGAGCCATGTGCTGGGGGCCAGGGTCACCTGCACAGAATCAGGGCGGGCTTCTCCTCCCTCTGGAGCCCTGGAGGACGCCAGCCAGGATCCAGGCAGGGTCTCTGCCTTCCGCCCTGCCTCCTGGCTTCTCCTGCGTCTGCCCTCTCCTGTGCCTGCCCAGCCCCTGGCCACCCCTCCCTCTCTCCCCTCCCAGCTTGGCCTTTCCAGAAGGTCACCAGGGGCAGCCCCCAGGGAGGCCCCCCAGGTGGTAAGGTGCCCTGCAGGTCCCTTTGTGGCCCCATGTGGCTCAGGGCGCCTGCCTCTCTGTGCTGCGTACTGCCCCTCTGTGGGACCCGGGGCTTGTGTCACCCCCCCACTGCGAGGTCTGCTGGTTCCCAGTCTTAGGGGTGACGCACGAAGGTGCTGCGAACACTTGTGTGTGTTCTGTGTAAACAGCATTTTCACCTCATCTGGACCGATGCTAAGAGGGGCCCGTGGTGCTGCTGTGGGGGGACTGCCACACTGTCCCCAGGAGCTCTCTGCATCAGGGTCCGCCTCAGCTCCTCAGGCCCTGCTTACGGCCGTCCTGACAGGTGTGTGCTGCGCTCCTTGTTGAGCTTCTCTTTCTCTGTGACGTGCTGTTGAGCACCTTCTCGGCCCATTTACCACCGGGTCTTTCTGGTGAAGTGTGGGTTCAGATCCTCAGAACATTCGTAAATTGGGTTTTTTGTATTGATGAGATTTAAGGGTGTTTAAATCTGAATGTCTGCAGGAACCCCAGGATTGTGAGCTGGGGGGCTTCGTAGGTCTCTCTGGACCAGTGCTGTCAATTCATTCCCTCACTGACAACAGCACTCAAGACGGCTGTGTGGGCGTCTCATCAAACACAAGGTCGGCTGTGACGCTCTCGCTGAGAGAGGGACACGCACCTCTTATGTCTGATAAGGTATTTTGGGTCAAATTCAAGACTCCAATTAGTTCAGACCTGTCCCTACAAGACCAAATGTTTCCTGCAGATAGTGGGGAGACCCTGGGTGGGCACAGAGGGAGGCCCCGGCTTCTGTTGCCTGAGGAGAGATGGAGCCGTGAGTTTGCTTGTGGGGAAAGGACACAAAGGAACTCAGTCAGCAGTCGGAGTTTTAAAAACGCCAAGTAGGTGTATGTGTGTGACCCAGGGACCTGGAGGCCGGGGCAGGAAGATGGGACGTTTGGGGCCAGCCTGGGCGAATTAGCAGACCCTCAGGATCTTAGTGACACCCTGCCTCACAATGAAATATGAAAAGGACCAGCAAGGTGGCTCAGGTACAGCTCCCAGTGCTCAATCCTCATACCAAAAAGAAAGAAATACCGAATGTATTATGAGCAATAAATGAACTCACTGCAGACATCCTGAGAGATGAGCTGTTTCCTTTAAGAAAGAGGTTCTTGGAAACGCCTGCCTTGCCCACGGTCCTGAGGGCCTGGAGGAAGGCTGCTGTGCGTGGGCCTCCTGTCTGTTGAGTGCCTGGACAGACCCCTCCAGGGCTTCTGCGGGGACCTCACAGCCTGGTCACAGGAGCCTGGAGGCAGCGGTGAAAATCAGCAAGTGACCTTGAGACTGGACACTGCCCCTGCATCCAACCCCGTCCCTAAGTCCAGGGGCTGCTTCTACTCGGGACACCTGCAGGCTCCTCCTGGGTCCTGCCATTCTGAGAAGCCACATCACTGGTCTCTTCCACGCAGGGGCTTCTGGTGTCCTCTGTGGGCACAGTGCTCCCCTGCGATGCTGGCTCTGTCCTACTGCTCATCCAGCAGGCAGGCCGGGCCCTTCTACAGGTTCAGGTGGCTGTCCCCCTCCCTGCACCTGGAGAGAACACACGGCACCGTCGACCTTGGGAGGGCAGGCAGACGGTGAGGGATGAAGCTCTGCGGCTGATTCATGAGTGGCCTGGTAAGACAGCGCACTGGAAGCAAATTATGCATTAACAAGTCATGGTTTAGACGCAGGATCATTAGAGTTTTGAGCTCCCATGTTCCATGTAATTTACTGTAAAATTAACTCCTGGCAGGCAGGTGGCACGGGCTGCTCTGTACAGGGATCAGTCCTGAGCCCTGAGCCCTGAGCTTTGAAATGCCCCTGAACCGTAACAGGAGTCTCGGGGCACGGTCATCCACACAACTCTAAGCCCAGACAAAACAATGAGCAGAAGTTAAGACATGGACAACATCGCTGCTCAAAGACACGCAGAATAAACTGCTGTCAGGCCTGTGGGCGTCTGTAGCCTCTAGACCAGAGCCATCAGGACCACCAGGCACCAGGAGCTTGGGGACAGGGACTCTGTCCCCAGAGACTCCCCAAGGAGGAGTGCTGTTCTGAGCTAGTGGTGCCTTCAGTTCCCTGTAAAGCCGTGATGGGCACTTACTACGCATTACAAAGGAAGGACACCAGGTGGAATGCTTGCTTTAGTGGCCCTCTGTTGGCCAGCCAGCAGCATCCCCACAGGTCACCCAGCACTGGACTCACTGTGGAAACCAGTGGACACACAGTCTATGGACACAAGCCCAGCAGAGGGGGGTCCTGTGTGCTGGGAGCTGGGCAGCCCTGCAGGGTCAGCAGAGCATGTGACACAGAAGACGCTGTCAAGCAGGTGGCTTACGGGAGCCTGCGGAGCCACAGGAAGCCCCACCCGCCTCCGCTTTCCCTGGGGAGCAAAGGCAGCTGAACCAAGACCCCTCAGATGGTGGATGAGGTGAAGAGCCGCAGAGTGTCTGGTTGCTGAAAAGTCCTGGACAATGTGGCCACCTAATACCCGGTGGCCCAAATGGAAGCCACAGCTGAGAAATTTAAATGTTGAAATAAGAAAGTCGTACTGGGATGCTGCTCACTCTGATGCAACGTGTGTGCACACGTGGGTTGGAAAACTGGAACCCGTCACCCAAAACAAAACATAAATGAAGAGTCAAATGTGGAGGCTCTCTCACTGACCCTGGCTCAGCATCTACCCATGTCTCCTGGGCTGGGGTGTCCCGGGAGTCCTAGGGGGAGCCCTAGAGGGAGCAGATCATGTGACTGTCGTGGGCTGAGAAGCAGGAAAACAGCTGGATGATCATGGCGGCAGGGCTTCTGCCACGGGGCCCTGTCTGGGCTCAGTGCTTCACTCCACCCTGCAGGTGACGCACAGCCTGCCCCAGGACCCTCTGGCTGGACAGGGAGGGGGTGCACTGCCCAGGCCCCAGGCCCCAGGCCGCTGAGGGGTGGTTGTTGACATGCTTGGTGAGAGCAGGGGCACATCTGAGCAGGCCCCTTCACTCCCACGAAAGCAGAGAGCAGAAGCCAGCATCGAGGGTCCGGGTAGGGGAGGAGTGAGCCTTGTAGTGTCCCTGTGGGCGGGAGGTTGGGGACGGGCTGTGCCTGGGGAGGAAATAGAAAGTTCTAGGCCAGAAGTTTCCTCTTGGCTTTGGGCTGCTGGGTGGGAGACACGAGTGAACTCCTCTAAGCTGGAAAGGGCCACTCCTCAAGCCACCAGGTGGGTGGGACAGTGTCTGGCCATCATTCCGATCCCACTCTTACCCATCACTGCATGGAAGACCCACCTCACCACAGACAGCGGCCCACTGACTCGGGAGCCTCCCTCCAGTGTCATGCCCTCGTCATTCAGCAGTGCGATTCTAGGCCGCCGAGCCCTCAGAGCCCACCCCCACTCAGCTCATGTTCAGCCCAGAGTTGGCCAATCCCTGTTCCATCTGCACTGAGAGCAGGCAGGGCCCTGGAGGACAAGGAAGAGTCGCTGGCTTAACCACAAAGCGGTCGAGGGTGCACACAGATAATGTCGACCGAAGTGATGGGGTGGGGACAGAGCGGCAGAAGGCAGGAGTCCATCACCGGATGGCGCCGAGGCCTGCAGCACCGGCAGAAAGGCCTGTGTGAGTCTTGAGACTTGAGACCATGGGGAGTCCAAATGACAGCTGCGTTCTAAGTGCAGAGCGGAGGCCAGGCCTTGGAAGCTCCTGGAGGGGAAGCCCAGGGGCAGCCTGCAGGGGGCCTCCATTAGGCAGCTGCTGCCGGCCCTGGTCCATGAGCTATGTCCACAGGCAGGGTGGACAGTGGGTGAGCAACCAGATGAGGTCTCCGGACCTGATCGCTATTGGGTAGGTGAAGAGGGGACCGAGGGACAAGTTCCAGACAAGGTCAGGGCAGACATCCCCAAGGCCTTGACCCTGAGGGTGGAGGAGGGTTGGAGGTGCAGCTGGCCCATACCTACAGCCACCTGGTGGACAAGCCTGACATTCTGGATAGCCACGTGCCTGTCCCCCAGCAGCCCAGGTGACGCCTGTGTCCTTGCAAGGTGCAAACCACCTACTTGCTCTCAAAAGGTCCTGCTCATGTGACAAAGGACGTGACCAGTCTCCTCGCTGGTGGCCACAGACATTCCTCAGGTCCTCACTGGTGGCCATGGACATTCCTCAGATCCTCACTGGTGGCCATGGACATTTCTCAGAAGCGTCTCTGATAAGGAGAGCAGAGGGGGAGATAGGAGGTGACCAGTGCCGGTGGCTGGACAGCTGGAAGGCCTGAGTGCAGGTGGTCCCCGTCCAGGTGAGATGCCTGGCTGAGGTGCAGAGCACAGGGAGGACGGGACCAGTTACTGCAGCAGACGAGGCTCAGCATGTAGAGAAGAATCCCAAGGACCTGCCAGGAGGGGGGCAGAGACAAGGCGCGTGCTGTCCAGGGCCCTAAGAAGTCTTCTCACCTGACCCTGTCATCAGGAGAAAGGAACTGCGGAGGCTGAGGTGTGGAAGAGAGGTACACAGACAGGACCCCGGCTGTGGGAGGGGAACTCACCACCAGGCAGAGCCGTTTTGGGCTTGGGCAGGCCACAGGAGGCCCAGCCGCTGGTCCTGGCCACCATGTGGGGCAGAGGGTTTTATGCTGTGGCTGGCGTCCCCGTTACTGCTCTCTGCACCCTGCATGGAGTGACCAACCAGGATCCTGACTGCGTCCTCACCAGGAGTCCTCTCCTTGATGACACTTCATCCTGGCCATGTCATTAACGCTGACAGGACCCCAGGAGGCCTGGGGTTTATGGCCATGGTGGTGAGAAGCCTGAGCCCTGGGCTGGAGCCGCTCATTGTCTTGCTGAATTCCTGCACCTGGGGAGGGGCTGTCTGGGCTGTGTGAGCTGGTCCAGGGTCTGAGGAGGTCTGCGGCAGAGGCCACAGGAGCCCTGGAGGAGGCAGCTGGGGGCCTCTTCACTCACCTCTGGACCACCTGTCTCTGCCAGGGCCTGGGCTCTGCCAGTCGAGGGCAGCCTGCCATGCTTGTGCCTACTTGTCTGATGCAGAGGGCACCACACTCAAGGGCTGCTACGAGGAGCTGGTTCTGACTCTGGGGCCTGGGCTCTGTCCCCTGTGCATCCTAACGAGGAGCTGGTTGCTGGCCCTCTGGGGTGCTGCCACACCTCCAGGGACAGCTGGACTGAGGCTGTTGTGGCTCTGACAGACCTGGACAACAGTGAGGGTGGTGCCCGGGGAGGCCCAGTGGATGTCCACCAGCTGTGAGAGGCTCCAAGGACAGTGAGCACGGGCAAGCGCACAGCACTCAGCCCAGCCGAAGTGTCCCCTTGGGCACACATGGGTTCTCGCTCCCCTGCAGGGACCTTTCCCGAGTGTCACTCCAGACAAGCATCAGAAGCTCAGCTCAACAGAAGACATAAGAAATGTCTAGAACCCTGGGAAGCCCAGACTCCACTGAGCAGAGTGGAAAACTTGAGTAAGAGGCAGAAGAAAGAATCTCAGGAAACCAGAAGCCTTCCCGTCGGCAGAGCCGGGGAGACCCCTGAGGAAGGAGGCGCCAGCAGCCGCACCTGCCAGGGAGGGCTCGCGGCCGGCCGCGTGCCGCGCTTCTCCGCCAGCTCATTAATCACAGGCTGTTACTGTAATTTCAATGAATGTTTATCTTATTTTCTTTGTGTAATCCAATTACTTTTGTTTTCTTCGCCAGGTCGGGGATCTCTCGGTTTCCAGCATTCTGTCAGTCAGTCCACTTTAGATAGGGACAATTCAATTCATTATCATTAAGCGTCAACTTTTAATACCACTTTTGGGGAAAATCAGTGAAAGAAAATCCGTCCTGCACAGCCCCTGCCCAGCACCGGGGGAGGCGATCTGTTCTGAGCACCTGAGCAGTCCCGAGCCACTGTCCTCAGGGGCCCCTAATGTCATTCTGAACTTGAAGCTCATTAACAACCCGTCGTCTGGCAGCCCCACTTGGCAGGGAAGAAACTGGATTTGAATTTGAAGGTTGTGAAAATAGGCACCCCTGTGGGACGACACGGTCGGTGCGGAAGCTACTGCGACTGGCCAGAGCGCCAGAGTTCACCAGCGGGCTGCCCTGCACTCTGAGCTCCCGGGTGGGAGATGCACGGGTCTGGGTGCTCCGACAGGAGGCACCACGCTCTTTTTTTTTAATTAATTTTTATAATTTGGACCATGCTTTCCTGTGACACTTGGTGGGTGGGGACAACCACAGGTCACCAGCAGGCTATAGCTGGCCCAGCGTGCTGCGGGAGGCTCAGCACAGGTGAGCGAAGCCGCTGGGGCAGACCCCTCTCCCTCTCCAGGACCAGAAGCCCACCTGGTGCTGCTGGGCCTGTCCACGCTCCGCCACCCCTCTCCTGTGTCCCTTCGCAGCCTGCTGGCCGGGAGGTCTGCAGTGAAACTGCTGCTCTGGGAGGTGGACTGGGGGGGGCGATTGTAGGAGCAGCTCTCAGTCCCTCAGAGAGAGGAAGGACACGGTCAAGAATGATTGGGACCTGGCCAGAAGGAAAGAGAAACAGGGAAACAGAAAGGCTTCGAAATGCGGAGCAATCCCGCCAAGCGGCAGGAGTGACTGAGAACCACGATCAGCCTCTGGAGGTCAGCAAATTGCACACAAGGCTAAGGCGTGAGTCTCCAGGTAACGGCTTGCTCAGAAAACCAGGAGTCATGGCTGGACTGCCGTGGTGACCAGGCAGGAGGAAAGTCATCAGAAACAGAGCCTAGAGGTGTCTGGCTTGAGAACGGCCTGGCGCTCCACATTCAGAGGGGAAATGAGCAAAGACAAGGGGTTGTCTAGGTAATAAACGTCAAATTATGAATACTTGGGATAATCAGCCATTCAGAGAGATACGGCTCTTTTCAACACTCTCATGTCCCAGAGCTTCTTTGAAAACGTCCTCGTGGACAGCAGTCCCAGGCAGTCAAGGACTTAAATGCACTTCACCCTGAAGCCCACACGGTGAACAGCCGTCAGTCGATCCAGCAGGACTTTTCCTCAGGTGCCAATCACTGGTGCATTGGTGTGTCCACTTATTTGTACACAGCCTGGGCATGCAGCTCTTCACGGGTAGGATTGCTTCCTGGAGGGATCCTCCTCCACGCTGGAGTCTGCTTGCTTTCTCCATGTGGTGCAAGCACACCTTGGGTTACTCAGGGGTCCCTGACCCACAGGAAGACGAAGGAGCGATGCACCTGCAGGGGTCCTCAACTCCCCACACTGAGCAGACCCAGCAGGCATGGCTGGGAGGGCCTTGTTGCCTTCAATCACTCCAAGTGCGTCAAACAGTCCGAATGACCACAGCCTGCCCCACACAGGCATGGATTGCCAGGGGCCTTGTAGATCTGGCCGGTTCCGCAGGTGGGTGGGGTGCAGCCTGAGGTCACACTTTTGAGGTGAGGCGGCTGCTGTAGGTTCCGGATGTGTTTAGAGGACAGACTGGAGGCCAGCACCAGGCCATCCCCCCTTGCACAAGGGCACCAGCTCACCACTTATCAGGGTGCCGGACACAGAAGGCAAGACACATGCCAGCTGTGTGGACACTGCGGGGCCTTATTTAATGGCAGTGCTGCAGGGATATGCTTATTGGTGGACATAGATGACTGTTTTGCATAATTTGTGTAAACAAACCTTAATTTTCAATTATCTAAAGTGTAACGTTCAACATTAAAATTTAAGCAAAATAAACTTCTTCTCTTATACTCTTTCTGAAGCATTCTTCATTCTTAGATTTATTTTCCCCAAAGCAATTCATATGCTCTTGTGTGTAAAAAGCAACCTAACTACAACATGAAACAGGCCATCACTATCTCATTGGCTTTCTCTAGTCACAAATGCATAATGCATAGAAACCTACTAAATGTAACATTAGAGGTGGGCTTTCTCTCTATTATGTGATTGCTCCTCTCCTTTAAAGGTACATGCCTTAGGAACAAATGGGCTCCTGGAGGCAGCTCCTGGGTGAGCTCTGTGGACGGAGGTCAGTGCCGGCTGTGGACACTGAACCTGCTCTGACCCCTGCCCCTCAGCAGTGCACCTGGGGACATCTAGTGTGCTGAGTCCCCACCACAGGCTCTGGCCATGCCATCTAGAGAGATGCTCAGGTTGGCGTTTTTAAAGTTCCTAATGGGAACTTAGAGCTAAGAATTGTGGCCCCAGCTGAAGTTTTGGAAATGCTTCTCTGTTCTTCTCCATGTCTTGCATGTCTCGGAACTCTCTCCAAATCCACTTCTCTTGATCCTCCTGGGATGCATAGAGATCCAAGCTGAACTGGGGTAAATACTCGGCTCTCAAATCCAACAGAGGTGGAGGTGTGTTAGGTGTCCAATGTCTACATGAATTTAGTTTAACAATCATGTCAGAATATTTTTCTGGTCTCTTTAAAAAGTTTATATAGAATAAGGAGAAACTATTCTAAAGAGCAGCGAAGGTTTTTCCATAGGAAGGGTTTGCACATCTGTCTGCAGGCTTTGTTTGGGGACTTCATGGTGCCTAGAATCTGAGCCCTGGGAGGACCAGAGTCAGAGCCTGCCCAGAAAGTCAACTGCAGAGCCTGCCCAGGGTGCTGACTCCCCACATGGATCTAAACAACAGAAGAAGACCTTGGATCTATAAGTGGAGTATTAAACCTCTGCAGGTAGGAACGATTCTTAACCAATAGATTAAGCATTTAGATTTTTAAATGACAATAACAACAACAACAAACATTACAAAAATATAAAAAGGAAACACATAATTCTCTCAACCTTACCTGTGTCTCTGTTCCTCACCAAAGGAACATGGGTCTGGGTATAAAAATCCAAACAACATTCTTTCTTTGCTTTCTAGTCTGAAGTGACTGTGGAAATGGTGTTTATTGCATTTTTCACTGATTTGGCCATTAATTACCAACTGTTTTCTGAGAGTCCTTACATTTTTATTGTGTGCTTGTCTAACTATTTCTTAATAACCTTCTGTACATTCAATTTTGTTTTCCTCACAAAACTCAGAGTGCCTATATTATATATATTTCTACTTTTCCATAGTAACTAACCCAGTAAACTTTCTTAATGTGTATTGAACAGAATTGCTTTTATCAATACGTATTTCAAGATAAGAGAGAAAATTAAAAATCACCTTTAAATGCAAAAATAAAATGTCTAATCATTTAACTAAGAAGTGATGTGAGTTCCACCCAGTGGAACATGAGTTTTGAATTCCATTCCCCTCACAGGAAGTCCATCTAGCCACCATCCAGAGATAAAAATACAATTTGAGTAGCAATTTGAAACTCCAGAGTGAGGCTACATTTCTTACAGGACCACAGAACCAAGAAGAGCCACATCAGGCGATGGAGAGAAAGGGTTCCGTCTGACCGAGTCAGCTCCCACACTGCCCTCTCACAACGAGGGTTCTCTGGGCTGCTGCTTGTGCACCTGAGGAGGGATCTGAACGGACATCTGGCTGTCCCAGCACCCTGCTCAGGAGGCCACCCTCTCCCTCACCACTCGGGGAGCACTATCGACATCTGCAGACCTGAACCACCTGGGGACAGCTCTAACAAAAGGACTGGGGCTCTCAGCAAGGAGAGCATGGGGTTGGAAGTGGTAGTGCAAGGCTGCCTCTAGAGATGACACCCAGAGACACCAGTCAGCAGCACAACCCACCTGCAAAGCAGAGCTGGGCCCTTACAGAAGCAAAACTGGATGTTCCATCTGCTTGGGTTCCTGACAGGTCACCCTGCCTCGCCTCGGAACTACACTAAGCTCCTCCCCGTGCAGAGGGCCAATCTGCATTTGTGCACTTCTGTGCAGCAGAGGACCTGCCTGCCTAGGGGTCAGAAGAGCAGCTTGCCTAAGCTTCTACCAAGGTGAGGAAGAAAGCCAGGACCATCCACCTCTGTGCAGCATACTCTCTGGCACCACCCATCTTGGGCAGCCAAACAATGGTCTTGCCCAACCTTACAGCCCAGGCCACAGCTCTGCTCCTATAGACTCCGCACAGTGGTACCACTGGCCAGTGAGTAGTCTGTGACCCTGTCCAATCAGAGGCAGCCACAGTCCCCATCCAGCAGCTCTGCCTCACACCAAGCTCAGCTGCTAGTCTACTGGACAGCAGAGCACAGCAGCACACCGGGCTTCAGCACGTGGGCAGTGGTCCAGTGAGCCAGAGACCTTAAGGCAAACTCCAGTTTCCCATGTTAGCTACCAGTTGGCCTAAAGAGAATCTCAGACTAAACTAATAAGTGAAAGTCTTCACAGGTGAACAACACCTATAAAGACTGGAGCAGGTAGTTGTTTTCACAAATGTATGGATACTAAGGCAAGAGCACACAAAATACACCACCAAAGAAAACTCATAAATCTCCAACAACAGATCCTAAAACATGGAGCTCCATGAACGAAATAACAAAGAATTCAAAATAATCTTCTTAAATAAATAAACCACAAGAAAAAAAAACAAAATGAAATTTGGAAAATAATACATGAAAAAATATGAAATTTGAAAATTCAATAAAATAATAACAATAGCAAAACCAAAAATGAATAGAATCCTAAAGATAATTAATTCAATGACAAAAAATTCAGTAGAAAGCTTCACCAGCAGTCAAATCAGAACCAATCAGATCCAAACAGGACAATTGAAATTATCCATTCAGAGGATCAAAATAGGGGTCGGAGAGGATAAAGAAAACCTATAGGAAGTGTGGAGCATTATCAAGAATACTGAGCTTTATATTGAAAGTACCAGAAAAAGAAGAGAAAGAAAAAGGGTTAGAAAAATACCTAGAGAAATTATAGCTGGGGGCTGGGGTTGTGGCTCAGCGGGAGAGCACTCGCCTAGCATGTGTACAGTGGCCTTGGGTCCGACCCTTAGTACCACATAAAAATAAATAAATAAATAAACAAATAAAATGAATTGTGTCCAACTACAACTAAAAAAAATAAGAAAGAAAGAAATTATAACTGAAAACTTCCCAAATATAATTAACTTCCAAAGAAGGAAAACACAGAGGTCTCCGATCAGATTGAACGAGAGACCAGTGCACCCGTCCATACCATAACCAGGCAATCACAAATCAAAGCAAACAAACACCGTTGAGTCAGCAAGTGGAAATGAACATGTCCCGTGGAGAGAAGCCCAGTAGTCATCAGAGGATTCCCCAACAGAAATCCTTCAGACCCAAAGCCAGTGAGACAACACATTTAAAGTGATGAAATAAAAAGAAAAACTCTGGCAAAGTTCTTTTACCTGGAAAAACTGGCCTCCATAAAGGGGAAGTAAAGCTCTCCAAGATAAACAGAAGCTAAGGGAGCTTATTACTACTAGAATCATAAAACCTGGTATAAATGAGTCCATAATCAAATTTAGAATATTCTAATGCTGCATTCTGGTGTATAAATCAATTGATTTTTAGTAGAAAGGGTAAATAAACTTTTAAAAAATAGCTATAATGGCATCCATTTGTAAGGGATAAAAATTACAAAACGTGTTACTTATGATATCAAGAATATGAAGTGTGGCAGGGGCAAAAGTGTAGAGTTTTAAATACGATTAAACTTAAATTATCATCACCTTCAAACAGCCTGTTGTAAGAATAGGATGTGTTATAAAAACCAAGTAGTAACAGAAAGCAAAGGTCTACAGTAGGTACAGAAAGCACCAGAAGGAAAGAGTCAGAGTGCTTCACCCGAAAAGCCATCAGGGCTCAAAGGGAGACGGCAAGAGAGGGAGGGAGGGGCTACGGCCTGCAAGAGGAGCAGGGGACCCCAACAAGCCAATCCTGGGCCTTCGCCTACTAGCCATCGCCGCCAGCACGAGGGGATCAAGTGCTCCCTTAAGGAACATGAAGAGGCTGCAGGTGTTTTAAAACACAGACCTAACTCCATGCTGTCCAAAAGAGGCTCACTTTACTTTCAAGACAGCTTGGAGGTGAAGAGATGGCGAGAGACCCTCTAAACCACGCAGGGCAGCAGGGCTGCAGTTGCAGTGAACAAAACCGCTTTCTATCAAGACCTTGAAGAGACAAAGAGGTCATTACGCGACGACGGAGGGCTCCATCCACCAAGACACAGAACCATTGCAAACATGTGTGTTCCAAACCCCAGAGCACCTCAACTTGGAGGGAGGGAGCAAGGGCGGCACCGCAGAGTGGGACCTCCACTTCTAAAGAGGGACCGATCCATCCCCAGAAGGAGAATCAACAGGAAACCGTGTGTATGTGCACCCACAGACAGGTGCAGAGCATGCAGCCACAGCACGGCACACTCTTCTCAAGCACGCGTGGAAATTCTCCAAGAGAAATCATGCTCAGGCCACAAAACAAGGCTTGACGAATTTACAAAGAGTGAAATCATGTCAAGTGCTTTTATTCTGAACTCCTGGAATGAAAGTAGAATTCAACAACAGGAGGACTATGGGGAAATTCAGGTAATTGGGAATTTAAAAAAGAAAAAAACTTAAATGGCCATAAATGAAAAAGGAAATCAAAAAGGAGACAATATCTTGAGGCAAACAAAATGGGAATACCATATACCCAAACTTATATGTTATAGTGACACAGCCACAGAAATGTTTATAGCAGCTCAACTCACAGTAGCTATAACTATGGAACCAACCTAGGTGCCTTCAACAGATGAGCGGATAAATAAAATGTGACATATATATATATATATATATATATATATATACACACACATACACACACACACATACACATATATATGCATACAAATATATGATAAATATTACTCAGCTATAAAGAAGAATGAAATTATGGCATTTGCAGGTAAATTGATGAAGTTGAAAAATATTATGCTAAGTGAAATAAGCCAATTCCAAAAACCCAAAGGCCAAATATTTTCTCTGACATGTGGATGCTAATTCAAAATAAGGTGGGGGATAGGGAAGAGAATAGTCCCTTTAGATTAGATAGAGAAGAGTGAAGGGAGGAGGGGAGAGGGGAGCAGGAAGGACAGAAGAATGAACCAGACATTATCACCCTGTGTGCATAAAATACTACATCATGCATAACCAGAAAAATGAGAAGTTACATCCCATCTACATATGAGATATCAAAGTGCATAACTGCATTCTACTGTCATGTATCACTAATTAGAACAAATAAAAAAAAAAAAACTCTCTCACACCAAAAGACCAAAACCAAGTATGGGGTGCAGAGCAGAGGAACGTGTGTCGTCATAAACACTTACATCAAAAACAAAGAAAGGTCTCCACAGCACCCAAACGTTACACGTAAGGGAGTCCGAAAAATAACAAGAGACGACACAGGAAGGTGGCAGAAAGGAGACAGCAAAGATCAAACCAGAAATAAACCACGTGGACAAGAAAAATCAACTAAAACCGAGAGTCGGTTCTTTGAAAAAATGAAACAAAATCAACAAAATATTAGCTAGACTAGGAAAAGGAGAGAGAAAACCCAAATTAAATTAGAAATGTAAGAGGAGACACTGAGTCGATGCCATGGAAATACACAGGGTTCCAGGAGACCACCCCACACACTGCCGTCCCCCTCTTTACCAAGTCAGCATCCCCAGCATCAAAGCCAGACAGGCACACTCTAAGGGAAGATGTCACAGCTGTGTCCCTGATAAACACAGGCTTTAAAATCCTCAGCAAAACTCTAAAAGGCTGACTTCAACAGCATGTCCACAGAATTGCTCACATGATCAGCGGAGTTGTCCCTGGGATGAAGGGACAACTTAACATGCGCAGATCAGTAATTGCCAGGTGACATGTTAGCAGCATAAACAAAGAGCACATGGTCATTTCTACTGATGCACAAAGCATTTGACAAAATTTAACATCCTTTCACCATAAAACAAATTGGGTCTAGAAGAAATGTATCTAAAGGAAATAAAGCCATAAACGATAACCCCACAGCTAACATCATGCTCAACCATGAAAAGCTGGAAGGTTTTCTTCTAAGATCAGGTATCACACCAGGGCTCCCTACTCTGTTTGTGCTCCCCATGGGACTAGAAGTCCTAGATAGAGCAATTAGGTAAGAAAAGGAAATAAAGGGCATCCAACTATGAAATGCAGAGGTGACCTTGCCTCTGTGTGCTGGCGACATGATCTTACAGAGAAGACCCTCAAAGGTCCACCACAAAACCATTGGAATTAGTGGACAACATCAATAAAGACAAGATCGACTTTGCAGGTCAGAAAATCACATACAAAAGTTGCTTTATACAATAACAATCTCACTGGGAAAAGAAATCAAGAAACAAGCCCATGTGTAATGACAAAAAATACTCAAGAGTGAAATTAACCAAGGGAGATGGAAGAGCTGTGCTCTGAAAATTGTAAAATACTCACGTAAGAAATTGAAGAAAACCCAAATAAATGGAAAAATGTCTTGAGTTCATGGTTTGGAAGAATTAGAATAATGCCCAAATTCATTTTACCTGAGTGAGTGGTCTACAGATTCAGTTAAACCACTCTGAAAATCCCAGGGACACAGAAATGGAAAAGCAATCCTAAATTTGTAGGGAGCCACAAAGCACTCACTGGTCACAGCGGCTCTGAGTGACAAGAAGAGAGCTGTGGACCTCAGACTAGCTGATTCAAACTGTATGTTGAAGCTACAGTAGTCAAAACAGCGTGGTCTGGCATAGAAACAATGTATCCACCTGATTCCTAGGAACCCCAGAATAGGAACCCCCGGGATGAACCCATTCATTCACTGTCCTCGGATTTTTTGACAAAGGTGCCATTTGAACCAACAATGGGAAAATGGCAGTTTCGCCAATAAATGGTTTTGTAAAAACTGGATATTCACACACAGAAGAATGAAATTCAAGCCTTATACACCACATACAAAAATTAACTCAAATTGGATTTAAATAGTATAGACAGAGTCTGCGATTATGAAGGACTAGACGAAAACACAGAGGGTTCCCACGATAGTCTGAGCTTGATAGTTTGGGTAGGATACAAGAAGTACAGATAACACTAGAAAAAAACAACAAATAGAATTTGCATGGAGTTAAAAATCTGCATAGCGGAAGAAGCAATGGCGGGAGCGCTGCAGAATGCAGGGAGAAAACACGTGCAAACCACACCTGTGATAAGGGACTTAAAATACAGGGAAGGCAAGCAATTCAACATCAGAAAGACAAATAGCCCGACTCCAAACTGGGTGAAAGGCTTGAACAGGCATTTCTGCAAAGAAGATGCACAGGCTGTTTCATGGGGGAAAGGCTCAATGTCACTGTTTACCAGGAAATGGAAATGACACTGCATTGTGATGCCGCCTCAGGCCTGGGACAGTGGCTGCCAATGCTGGCCAGGATGAGCAGGAAAGGGGAGCTCCAGGTTCCTCGTAGTCTAAACCCACCACCACCACAGCCTAGCAGACCCCCCGGGGCAGGAGGAGTGTCGGGAGGTCCCTGCACCCTTCTCCTGGCAGCTCTGCTCTCAGCACCACGGTGTGAAATCAAGCTGAGGGTCCACCAGGGCACAGCAATAAGATCAGCACGGCATCTGTGCACAGGAGGAGGGAGTCCAGCATCTGTGACGGCAGGTGACCCTGGAAGGCTGTGCCATGTGAAATAAGCCAGGCACAGGAAGACGGAGGCCAGTGGCCTCATTCATATGCTGTAATCTAAACACAGGTCTCACAGGCAGGAGTGAGGGGGGCACCTGCACAGCACACAGTGGGGAGGAGGAGAAGACCGTGGTGCCTCAGTCTCTGGACGCTGCAGTGTCTGATGTCCGCAGTTCCCTCCCTCGGGGCCCAGTGCTCGGCCACGTGGCTGGCGCAAGGTGCTGATGGTGGGCAGCCAGGGCTGGGCTTTCAGGGGCTGGCTGCCAGGTCCTTCCCTCCCCTGGGGGGCTCCTGGACTCGCTGTCCCCCTGCCCTCCCCTGGGCTCCGCCTGCCTGCCAGCCCATCACAGGCCGACGTCATCAAAGTCATCCCTGAGCAAACATCAACTCCGGAGTCCACGGCACCACCCTTCGCACACCAGGGCATGTCCTGAATTGTGCTGAATGTTTGCACTCGTTTTACACATTTGCTTTGTATTTTCAAGAGCATATTTGCTTCAATGTTATCTCTCTTGGATGGTGAAGTAGAAGTCGGGGGAGTGTATTTTTAATGATGTTTGTGCAGGACTTAGCACTAAATCTCAACCAGGGAAACAAGGTCAGAACAGGTAATCAGGGGAGCCCAGGCAAGTACACTTCCCCACACAGTTCAGAGTGCGACGGAGCTGCCCCGTCCGTGTGGGTACAGGAGTGGGCAGTTACCTGGGGTCCACCACCGGGGTGTGCGGCTTTCAGTGCCTCTGTTCCAGCAGGGACTCGAGGCAGGGACTTGCGAGACCCGTGCTGGTGGACAGGGTCCAGGGCACACCACGCTGTGACATCTTCCTGAGTCACAGCACTGGTGAGTGGAGGGGCGAGATTGGAACACACCCCACTGGACTCTGGAGTCTGTCCCCTGAGCCGTCTTCCTCAGGTCCTTCCAGGACACCCCCCACGTCACATCCTTGTGCCCGGCCGTTACCCCAGCTCAGGGCTTAAACCAGCCCCTTCCTCAGGTGGCCATCGCTGCGGCCGTAGCTTGAGCGTGGTCAGAGGCTCTGATTCTGGGTCTCACAGGGCCGCGGTCAGGTGGGGGCCAGGGCCCGGCTCCTCAGAGGCTCAGCAGGAGCAGGTCCGCCCCGGGCTGTGGCTGCAGTGCAGCATTCAGCTCTGGGCAGGTGGAGGACCACCGCTCTGCTTCCTTTCTGCTCTCAGCTCAGAAAGGCCACCTGCACCCCTCACCCCACGGCCGCAGAGCCTCTCTGCAGTCTGTGAAGCCCCATGGGAGAGCAGCCCCCGCTGCCCTGGCCACATTCACCTGCTGGAAGCTGGTCACAGGGTCCACTCACACTCAAGGAAGGGGCCTCCCCAGGCTGTGGCTCAGGGCCACCCCGTGAGAGTCACAGTATCACTGTGGTGACACGCTGATGCTGGGCCCTCACAGTGTAGGGTGCTGGGCTGGTCTAAGTCCCACTTGCTGTCAATGTTCCCTCTTGAGAACCCAGGGACGTGCTGCTGGGAGGAAGGCCACTGCAAGGAACCTGGGCCCACGTGCTGGCCCTGCCACCGAGACCGTGATCTCCATGGAGACTGGGACAGGCCAGCAGAGGTAGGGCCACGGAGGGTGGTTCGGGGGCTTTGGGAAGTGAGAGGGGACAATTGTAATGACTCCAGGACAACAGGTCACACTAGGACTTCCTGGGACAAAGGAGGGCACCTGGCCACTCTGGGGTAGTCCACCTGCACGGCCCTGAGAAGCCACGACTCTGTGAGGGAGACGTCAGCCAGACTGTCCCCTAGCCAGCCCCACAGCATTCCCCAAACAGGAGAAGGTTGAGCCTCTTTAGCTTCAGTGAGGTCAAGGACTGCATGTGGGTAGGACTCCCAGCCAAGAGTCCAGAATGCAGGGGCACCAGGGAGCAGTGCCACCATTGTCCTTTGCAGAGAGATCCCATGTGTGCGTGGTGTCCTGCCTTTACCCTGTGGCCCTTTGTGGACAATCAGGCCGAACCCCCCGGTTGACAGTGGGTGAAGACAGCCCCCAACAGTGGCAGCAGGTCTGCAGGGAGCAGGTGGGTCTGAAGCGGATGGCCTGACCGGCAGTCGCTTCCTCTTAGGGGAGAGGAACCCACACAGGCGGGTGCACCTGGCAGAGCAGGGTCACAGGAAACCGCACCCCAGACCCCGGAGCCAGCCGGGGGGTAACCTACCCAGCCGGAGACCTGTTGGTTGGTTTTCAGTTGTTTTTGCTACAGAAGCCCTGGCCTCCACGCTCGAGTCATGGGGACAGGCCACAGCTATGGCGTCATGTGGTCACAGGTGGAAGCTGGCTCCGCTGAGCCCAGGCCAGTCTGTGCGGGATTCAGTGCATGGACAGGACAGGCAGGCAACAGAGGCACTGATGGGACAAGAGGAAAAATGAAACAAACTGGCTGTCACCAAGGGAGTGCTGGGGACAGAAGGATGTGGGGGGAAGAGACGCACGTGGGAGGTGAGGAAGGCAGGGCCGTGTCCTGGGGAGGAGGCCAGCTGTGCGAGGGCTGCAGCTTGCCGGTGGAGGGGGACCAGCACAGTCGGGGAGGATCACCCTGCAAGACCCTCACGGCAGCCAGGACGCACCAGGCCGCTCCTGGGCTGGGGGAGTTCATTTCCTCACTTTGACACATCCTGTGTCTCCCCCACAAATCCACCTGGCCAGCTTCTGCAGGTCACTTCCCACCATGTTCCACCATCATCGTCCATGTGTCCACAGCAGCTTCTCACATACTCCCCAGGCTCTGTGTCTGCCCGGGAGCTAACTCCTGTCTGTTCTCTATTTTGTGGCTCTTTGGTGACCACAACACAGTTTGCAAGCACCTCCAGAGCTCTCGGGCAAAGCCATGAGCCATGGTGAGTGTCCTGGGCCTTCACCCTCTCTCGTTCTGTTTCCTACATTAGCATAAAGGAAAACGGTTGGTCATTACAGTGTCCTTAACATTCTTACAATCCCTCAGTACACTGTGTAAAAATCTTTAATTACTGCAATAAAGAAGAGGCTCATATTATCAGAGGTGCATCTCGGCGCCTCTTCTGGAAGCCTCTCCCTGGGGCCCTATAATTGCTTCAGCCAACCATTAACCCAGAGCAGGGAACTAATAGAGAGTATATTATTGTTTAAATAATGCATTTGCTTTGAATATACAATTATGCAGTGCGGATGGGGAATCATGAGAGGAATATAATTTAGTGTGGGTCCAGCAAGAGAGGTGGCTTTTCAGCCAGTTTCTCTAGTGTTCTTTCAAAGTGCTCTGAGAAAATTCCCTCGTCTTCACATTGGTCTGAAGGAGAAGGTTCCAGACGTGGGAACTGCAGCCACTCCTCGGGTCATAGCAAGCTCCACGCTCTCCGTGACACTGGTGACTTTCCTCAGTGGCTCACAGTTGGCGCTCAGTGGTCACAGGGTCGCCGGGGGAACAGAAGAGAGGACTGAGCCTTTCCCGAGCAGCAGATTGGACCTTTATTGGAGAATCTGCTAAGCTGGACCCTGGGTGATGGGGTGGACAGGCTGGAGACCTGACCTTGGGTGCCTATGATCTAGGTGGGAAGACACAACGCCCGCAGAACACCACAGCATGGGGCCTGAAAGCTGCAACCAGTTAGATGCCAAGAGTAAATAGCCGCGACCCCCAGAGCAAGAGTCTGGCCTCCCTTCAAGGGCAGCGAGTGCACCTTGGTGGACAGGGAGCAGGTCAGCCGCAGGGTCTGGGCAGCAGGAGGAGCTCCTCAGGCACGGTAAGGAGCTCGGCTTTGCTGGAGATGGGAGCAAGCAGGGCGGTCTAGGAGTCTGCCCCAGAGCCCTCCCCCAGGAGGCAGGACTTGCCTCCCTGACCTGGGGTGGGTATCCAGAGCTCATGGAGGAAGCTGCCCCGAGCTGTGCTTCAGAGCCCCCAGGCAGCCACAGGAGAGGCACCGGAGGTGGTGCCATGAGCAGAGCAGATCACGTGAGCCAGGATGAGGTGGCGTGGGCCATGAACAGAGTGTCTCCTTCTCACAGCTCATTCCCACAGCTCTGCATTTGGAATTGTCGCCTCCCTCCTGCTGCCGAGGACAGGTGAGCCACCTGAACCTCCAGCCTGGATGAGCGGGACACACAGCACTGCCTGCTGGCAGGGGCTGACCTTGCCTCTGAGAAGCCGTAGAGGTGTCAAATCTGCGGCCCTCTTAATGGGTGGCTCTCATCTCCTGAAATCTTGCTATTTGCAATTTCCCTAATGCTGAGAAGGGTGGTGAAGCCCCCACCCCCATCTCCTCACAGCCCTCCACCCCAGCTGCATCCTGTCACTCTCACGTCCTTATCCTTGGGTCACAGTATGCAGCTCCACAGTGTAGGCACAGTGTAGGTCACAGTATGCAGCTCCACAGTGTAGGCACAGTGTAGGCACGGTGTAGGCACAGTGTAGGTCACAGTGTAGGCACAGTGTAGGCACAGTGTAGGCACAGTGTAGGTCACAGTGTAGGTCACAGTATGCAGCTCCACAGTGTAGGCACAGTGTAAGCACAGTGTAGGCACAGTGTAGGTCACAGTGTAGGCACAGTGTAGGTCACAGTGTAAGCACAGTGTAGGCACAGTGTAAGCACAGTGTAAGCACAGTGTAGGCACAGTGTAGGCACAGTGTAGGTCACAGTGTAGGTCACAGTGTAGGTCACAGTGTAGGTCACAGTATGCAGCTCCACAGTGTAGGCACAGTGTAGGTCACAGTGTAGGCACAGTGTAGGCACAGTGTAGGCCACATTGTAGGCACAGTGTAGGAACAGTGTAGGTCACAGTGTAGGCACAGTGTAGGCACAGAGTAAGCACAGTGTAGGTCACAGTGTAGGCACAGTGTAGGCATAGTGTAAGCACAGTGTAGGAACAGTGTAGGTCACAGTGTAGGCACAGTGTAAGCACAGTGTAGGTCACAGTGTAGGTCACAGTGTAAGCACAGTGTAGGCACAGTGTAAGCACAGTGTAAGCACAGTGTAGGCACAGTGTAGGTCACAGTGTAGGCACAGTGTAAGCACAGTGTAGGCACAGTGTAGGTCACAGTGTAGGCACAGTGTAGGCACAGTGTAAAAACAGTGTAGGCACAGTGTAGGCACAGTGTAGGAACAGTGTAGGTCACAGTGTAGGCACAGTGTAGGTCACAGTGTAGGCACAGTGTAGGCACAGTGTAAAAACAGTGTAGGCCACAGTGTAGGCACAGTGTAGGAACAGTGTAGGTCACAGTGTAGGCACAGTGTAGGGCATAGTGTAGGCACAGTGTAGGCACGGTGTAGGTCACAGTGTAGGCATAGTGTAGGCACAGTGTAGGCACAGTGTAGGTCACAGTGTAGGCACAGTGTAAGCACAGTGTAGGCACAGTGTAAGCACAGTGTAGGCACAGTTAAGCACAGTGTAGGCACAGTGTAAGTCACAGTGTAGGTCACAGTGTAGGCACAGTGTAGGCTCAGTGTAGGCCACAGTGTAGGTCACAGTGTAGGCACAGTGTAAGCACAGTGTAGGCACGGTGTAGGCACAGTGTAGGTCACAGTGTAGGCACAGTGTAAGCACAGTGTAGGCACGGTGTAGGCACAGTGTAGGTAACAGTGTAGGTCACAGTGTAGGCACAGTGTAGGTCACAGTGTAGGCACAGTGCAGGCACAGTGTAGTCACAGTGTAAGCACAGTGTAGGCACAGTGTAAGCACAGTGTAGGCACAGTGTAGGCACAGTGTAGGTCACAGTGTAGGCACAGTGTAGGCACAGTGTAGGTCACAGTGTAGGCACAGTGTAAGCACAGTGTAAGCACAGTGTAAGCACAGTGTAGGCACAGTGTAGGCACAGTGTAGGTCACAGTGTAGGCACAGTGTAGGCACAGTGTAGGTCACAGTGTAGGCACAGTGTAAGCACAGTGTAGGTCACAGTGTAGGTCACAGTGTAGGCACAGTGTAGGTACAGTGTAGGACACAGTGTAAGCACAGTGTAGGTACAGTGTAGGTCACAGTGTAGGCAGAGTGTAAGCACAGTGTAGGCACAGTGTAGGTCACAGTGTAGGTACAGTGTAGGCACAGTGTAGGCCACAGTGTAGGCACAGTGTAGGAACAGTGTAGGTCACAGTGTAGGCACAGTGTAGGGCATAGTGTAGGCACAGTGTAGGCATGGTGTAGGCACAGTGTAGGCACAGTGTAGGTCACAGTGTAGGCCACAGTGTAGGTCACAGTGTAGGCACAGTGTAAGCACAGTGTAGGCACGGTGTAGGCACAGTGTAGGTCTCAGTGTAGGCACAGTGTAAGCACAGTGTAGACACGGTGTAGGCACAGTGTAGGTAACAGTGTAGGTCACAGTGTATGCACAGTGTAGGTCACAGTGTAGGTCACAGTGTAAGCACAGTGTAGGTCACAGTGTAAGCACAGTGTAGGCACAGTGTAAGCACAGTGTAAAAACAGTGTAGGCACAGTGTAGGTCACAGTGTAGACACAGTGAAAGCACAGTGTAGGCACAGTGTAGGCACAGTGTAGGTCACAGTGTAGGCACAGTGTAGGCACAGTGTAGGTCACAGTGTAGGCACAGTGTAAGCACAGTGTAGGTCACAGTGTAGGTCACAGTGTAGGCACAGTGTAGGTACAGTGTAGGACACAGTGTAAGCACAGTGTAGGTACAGTGTAGGTCACAGTGTAGGCACAGTGTAAGCACAGTGTAGGCACAGTGTAGGTCACAGTGTAGGTACAGTGTAGGCACAGTGTAGGCCACAGTGTAGGCACAGTGTAGGAACAGTGTAGGTCACAGTGTAGGCACAGTGTAAGCACAGTGTAGGCACGGTGTAGGCACAGTGTAGGTCTCAGTGTAGGCACAGTGTAAGCACAGTGTAGACACGGTGTAGGCACAGTGTAGGTAACAGTGTAGGTCACAGTGTATGCACAGTGTAGGTCACAGTGTAGGTCACAGTGTAAGCACAGTGTAGGTCACAGTGTAAGCACAGTGTAGGCACAGTGTAAGCACAGTGTAAAAACAGTGTAGGCACAGTGTAGGTCACAGTGTAGACACAGTGAAAGCACAGTGTAGGCACAGTGTAGGTCACAGTGTAGGCACAGTGTAAGCACAGTGTAAGCACAGTAAAAGCACAGTGTAGGCACAGTGTAGGCACAGTGTAGGCACAGTGTATGTCACAGTGTAAGCACAGTTTAAGCACAGTGTGGGTCACAGTGTAGGTCACAGTGTAAGACAGTGTAGGCACAGTGTAGATCACAGTGTAGGCACAGTGTAGGTCACAGTGTAAGCACAGTGTAAGCACAGGGTAAGCACAGGGTAGGCACAGTATAGGCACAGTGTAGGCACAGTGTAGGTCACAGTGTAGTCACAGGGTAGGCACAGTGTAGGTCACAGTGTAGGCACAGTTTAGGCACAGTGTGGGTCACAGTGTAGGTCACAGTGTAAGCACAGTTTAGGCACAGTGTAGGTCATAGTGTAGGCACAGTGTAGGTCACAGTGTAGGGCACAGTGTAGGCATGGTGTAGGTCACAGGGTAGTCCCCAGTGTAGGCACAGTGTAGGTCGCAGTGTAAGCACAGTGTAGGTCACAGTGTAGGCACAGTGTAGGCACAGTGTAGGTCACAGTGTAGGCACACTGTAAGCACAGTGTAGGCACAGTGTAGGCACAGTGTGGGCACAGTGTAAGCACAGTGTAGGCACAGTGTGGGTCACAGTGTAGGTCAGTGTAAGCACAGTGTAGGCACAGTGTAGGTCACAGTGTAGGCACAGTGTAGGCACAGTGTAGGTCACAGTGTAGGCACAGTGTAGGTCACAGTGTAGGCACAGTATAGGCACAGTGTAGGCACAGTGTAGGCACAGTGTAGGTCACAGTGTAGGCACAGTGTAGGTCACAGTGTAGGTCACAGTGAAGGCACAGTGTAAGTACAGTGTAGGCACAGTGTAGGCACAGTGTAGGCACAGTGTAGGTCACAGTGTAGGCACAGTGTAGGTCACAGTGAAGGCACAGTGTAAGCACAGTGTAAGCACAGTGTAGGCACAGTGTAGCACAGTGTAGGCACAGTGTAGGTTACAGTGTAGGCACAGTGTAGGCACAGTGTAGGTCACAGTGTAGGCACAGTGTAGGTCACAGTGTAGGCACAGTGTGGGTCACAGTGTAGGTCACAGTGTAGGCACATTGTAGGTCACAGTGTAGGTCCAGTGTAGGTCACAGTGTAGGTCACAGTGTAGGCACAGTGTAGGCACAGTGTAGGTCACAGTGTAGGTCACAGTATGCAGCTCCACAGTGTAGGCACAGTGTAGGCACAGTGTAGGCACGGTGTAGGCACAGTGTAGGTCACAGTGTAGGTCACAGTGTAGGTCACAGTATGCAGCTCCACAGTGTAGGCACAGTGTAGGTACAGTGTAGGCACAGTGTAAGCACAGTGTAGGTCACAGTGCAGGCACAGTGTAGGTCACAGTATTCAGCTCCACAGTGTAGGCACAGTGTAGGTCACAGTGTAGGCACAGTGTAGGGCACAGTGTAGGTACAGTGTAGGTCACAGTATGCAGCTCCACAGTGTAGGCACAGTGTAGGTCACAGTGTAAGCACAGTGTAGGCACAGTGTAGGTCACAGTGTAGGCACAGTGTAGGCACAGTGTAGGCACAGTGTAGGTCACAGTGTAGGCACAGTGTAGGTCACAATGTAGGCACAGTGTATGTCACAGTGTAGGCACGGTGTAGGCACAGTGTAGGTCACAGTGTAGGCACGGTGTAGGCACAGTGTAGGTCACAATGTAGGTCACAGTGTAGGCACAGTGTAGGTCACAGTATGCAGCTCCACAGTGTAGGCACAGTGTAGGTCACAGTGTAGGCACAGTGTAGGCACAGTGTAGGTCACAGTGTAGGTCACAGTGCAGGCACAGTGTAGGTCACAGTGTAGGTCACAGTGTAGGCACAGTTAGGTCACAATGTAGGCACAGTGTAGGTCACAGCGTAGGCACGGTGTATGCACAGTGTAGGTCACAGTGTAGGTCACAGTGTAGGCACAGTGTAGGCACAGTGTAGGTCACAGTGTAGGCACAGTGTAGGTCTCAATGTAGGCACAGTGTAGGTCACAGTGTAGGCATGGTGTAGGCACAGTGTAGGTCACAGTGTAGGCACAGTGTAGGCACAGTGTAGGTCACAGTGTAGGCACAGTGTAGGCACAGTGTAGGTCACAGTGTAGGCACAGTGTAGGCACAGTGTAGGCATGGTGTAGGGCACAGTGCAGGCACCACCCTCGGGATCGTGGACCCAGAGCTGCAGAGAGCGCTCGCCCTGGGAAGAGTTGAAACACCGCGGGCTTTACTGAGGACTCCTGTGGGGGCAGAGGAGAGAGCAGGGGGACGGCCCGGCTGGCCCAGCAAGGCCAAGGGGGACTGGCTCTCGTGGGTTCTTCGGGTTCTTCCGGGAGCAGGCAGCCGTGACGTCGTCACAGGTAGAGGTGGCTCCGTCACTCCTGTGCTCCTCTGCATCACGCTTCTTGATGCCTTGGGGTCTCAGCCGCCCTCGGTGCCCACCTAGGGCTGTGCTTTAGGGTGCTCAGAAGGCAAAGGTGACGGGGTCATTTCGGGGGACCGTCCACACACGCTTTCCCCTCCCCACCTGGAGTTGCCCCATGGTCCGTGAGAGCCTCCGTGGGTTCTCGGAGCAGGCCAGACCTGCTGTCGGGCTGGAGCTGGGCTCGCTGCAGACCCCTGGGCTCCGAGCTGACTTCCCAGCCTCCGTGCCCTGATGCGGCTCTCACCCCCGAGCCTTGAGGGGAACTCACCCTTGAACTCCTGCCTGTGCGGCCTGGCTGCTGAGGGCTGCTGGGCCGCCCCGGGGCATTCCCATCCCAATCCTGAGGGGGTCCTGGTTTCCATGAGGACCCTGACGGCGTCACTGTGGTCTCCAGTGGGGGCCTCAAGGCCCATCTCAGGCAAGAGCTTTGTCGTCCCCACTGAGTCAGAACCAGCCAGGGTGGGGGACAGTGCTGTGTCAGGGTCGCAGACTTTTGGGCCCCTTCAACCTCTGGCTTTCTGAGGAGTCTCAATGAAAGGTCCACAGCCTCAGCACAATCTGCTCCGCAAATGCCAGTGTCCTAGAGAGGGGCCTGGGGACAGGCTGTCTGCAGCCATTGCCACCTGAGGAGCAGCACCGTCGGCCTCCCTCTCAGGCAAGGCTGCGTGGTCTGATGACCTCGGACGCTGATGGGAGGGAAACGTGCTGGTGGGAAGATGCCAGTTGTCATTAAATGCAGGCCCACCCCCTCCCGGCTCCCGTCTGCTGAGGACCTCAGCTTCTTCAAGATGGTCTGCAGCCCGCAGGTCACTCCCCGGCTCTAACCACAGCCTCGTCACCTTAAGGTTGGACTAGACCCAGGGCCAAAGCCCCCAGTGGCCCCTGTGGAGAGCAGGCCACAGCCCTGGGGGAGCTGGCCTCAGCCCTCCTACCTGAGAGGAGCCGGGATGCCCAGCAGGTCACCGAGTGGCCACTCAGGCACTGTCCAAGTGTGCGTCCCAGGCTGCCTGTCCTCCAGTCAGGAGTGCCTGGGACAGCACTGAGCTGTGTGAGCCCCAGCACGCAGGGAGGAAAACAGGTGGACGCCGGGAGGTGAACGTGTCAGACCATCGCTGCAGGCCCGACCCCCAGGCCCAAGGGTCAGGACTGAAATCTGTGGAACACAAACTTCCCCCATTCTAAGGTGATCATCAGGCATTTGCCACCACGACACAAAGCTGACCCCAGCTCCCGAGGAAGAAAGTCACCATTCCTGGACTCCACCACGAGGTTCCCCAAGGAGGGCCACCTGGACTAGAGCCTGGCCACATGGTCCAACCCACTGTCCATGGCCCTGCCCACCCCGAGTGACCGACGGTGTGGTGCCTTCCCCAGAGTGCTGGACCTGGGGTAGCCAAGCGTGACGCGGCCCTCTGCCCGGAACTCAGGGCTTCGTAGGAGGAAACCCGGGAGTTCCCTGTTTAAAAAGCCCAGAAAGAGACGTAAGAACACGGAGGGGTGAAATCCAGGAAGTCCAGCCCTCTCTCCACTTCCTAAACGAAGGTCTGTAGGATACGTCACCAACCTTGGCAGCTTTGGAAAGCAGGGTGTCGTTTAACAGAAATCTTTGCACCTCACACATCTACCTTTCATAAAGGACAGGTACAGAGAGTCAGGGAGGCTGGGTTGCCAGAGAGGTCTCGGGAGTGAGGCTGATTGCAGAACGTGCCCGGACCGACATGTCCAGCGAGGCCAGGGGCCAGGCCTTCTCTGAGGTCCCCGTCACTACTCTGACTGCCGCCTTGTTTCTCAGGCTCTGACGGCACAGCGCAGGGACTCCTCCCTGGGTGCGCAGCCCGCCCAGCTGGAGACCCCTCCAGGCTGCCCTAGTGTTCCTCCCAGGCCAGGCACAGGGTGGCCTCCATCTTTCCTTCCAGGCCCACTGCCCTGGCTCTATCTGTACCCTCGGAGTCACTGATCCTGAAACATGAAGGGATTCTCAGCTGGGATCACCTGGCGCTCAACCCAATGAGACCCTCTACTCTGCACCCTGGGCTGGACCTGCTGTCAAGCACTGGTCAGGGGGACACTATGGTCAGAGGTGCGTCCACATGGAGAGCTGGCGTTTTGTCTTATTCCCTTGATTCTGTCCCTGTGGTCCCCACAGTCCCATCCTTGGGATATTCTGATTGATTTTGTTATAACTCCTACCTAGGAGCCATTACTCTCTGGGTGATGTCAACTGGAGATTTTATGGCCATTTCTTCCCCTAGTGAGTACATGGCCCAAGATCAAACCTTCTGTGTCCCCAGAGCCTGGCTGGGAGGTGGGAGAAATGGGTCAACAGCAGGAGGCAGGTGTGGACTCGATACACCCCTGATCGGGAGGGTTTGAAGTGTGGGCTGGGTGTGGGAACCCTCTACAAGGTCCCCCATCAGAGTGGATGTAGGACTCACTTTACTGCGGGAATGGCCACGTGGTGTCCTACCTGCCCAGTGTTCTCAAGGGTGGTCTGCAGGTTAGGAACAGGCAGACTTTAGGGGGAGAGAGACTTCCTACTCAGGGAGCAGGTGTTTTGAGGAACTAGGTGACTCCTACAGTCTCTCAAGTGCTTTTGGCCTAAGGAACAAGAGGTGAAAGGAAATTGAGTCCCAGGAGGCTGCAGACTCCGCAGGCAGAGCCGAAGATCTGAGCAGCCTGCAAGGCACAGAGAGGGTGGGGCGGGTGGGAGGCATACAGAGCAGCATGGCTGCACAGGGCCCGCGGCTGGAAAGTCACGAGGCCTGGGCCTGTGGAGCCACACCAAGGCGCTGCGGCTGGCCCAGCCCCACCTGGTTGGCTGCTGCAGGTCCCCATGCTCCTGCTGGAGGGAGTCAGGACGGATTTGGGGCAGGATGCGCAGACACAGGTGAGGCCTTCACACTGCGGGGGAGGGACACTCCCCTCAGGTCTGCCAAGGACCGCGGACGTCCTCCTGGCCAGGTGTAGGGCCATGAAGGATGACAACGACGCCCCTGCCCAACAGCGCTCAGGACACAGTGCTTCTGTCACTTTCTCTTCCTTCATGTGCACAAAACCAGAGCTGGAAAGATGATGTCAGATCTGCAGTGGACACCTCCTCCATCCGTCTCCATCCCCGCTTGTGTGTGTCTGTGTCTCTCCTCTACGGAGGCCGCTGCTGCCTTCCTAGCACCTCAGGGCAGAGGTGGAGGTCACTGCTGCCCAGCACCATAGGGTGGAGGCAGAGGCCACTGCTGCCTTCCCAGTGCCACAGGACGGAGGTAGAGGCTACTGCTGCCTTCCCAGAACCGCAGGACGGAGGTAGAGGCTACTGCTGCCTTCCCAGAACCGCAGGACGGAGGTAGAGGCTACTGCTGCCTTCCCAGAACCGCAGGACGGAGGTAGAGGCCACTGCTGCCTTCCCAGCACCTCTGGGCAGAGGTGGAGGTCACTGCTGCCCAGCACCATAGGGTGGAGGCAGAGGCCACTGCTGCCTTCCCAGTACCGCAGGTCGGAGGTAGAGGCAGGCATGCAATCCCAAAGGAAAGGCCCACCTGTCCAGACCTGCACGGCCTGGGGACCCTCTGCACTGCAGGCCTGCGTCCAGGCTCTTCTGGAACACTCTGCCCAGGTGTTGCTGGCATACCAGACAATGTTCATGTAGAGAGCTTTAAAATAAGCAGGCACAGCACAGGCACTCGAACAGGTGCTCGAACAGGTGTGCACCCGTGAGATGACAGGTGACTGCTCTCTGATTTGCCACCACGGGGACAGGAAGAGCCGGATGTTGGCCGACTGGGACGGGGCTCGCCTTCAGCAGCCACAGCAATGGCGGGTGTGCTTCTGAAGAGGCCGGGTGCTGCAGAGGGGGCTGTGGAGCCGCACGCGTGTGGTGAGCCGGCTGGAGCAGAGCTGGCACCGCCCTGCCCGGCCCCCATCCTCACCCTGCCCTGGCTGAGGGGCCTGGTCTCCTTCAGGCTCCTGGTTCACACTCTTACTTCCTAAAGTGTTGCTTTGGAAATCTTTCCTCATGATAAAGCCATGAAATATTTCCCATGGAAGCCGAGAAACTGTTCGTGTTGTATTCAGTGCTTTAACTGGAGCTTTGTGCAAGTTCTGGAAGCCCAGGTCTCGCGATTTGCACAGAGACAACCCGTGGCCAGTCACTCAGTGGGCCGCTGTCCCCACCAAGTGCTGCTCCTGCCGCCCGCCAGGCTTCCGCGCAGTATGTGGGATGGGGTGTTTCCTTCCTGCTCCCTTGACTGCCACACCACGTGTCTCCCGGACCCTGTGACGCATCCCAGGGCCTCCGTGACAAAGTGCCAGGCAGGTGGCTTAAGGCACCAGCTCGTCCTCTCAGGGCGTGGAGACAAGAAGCCTGAGGTCAGGTCCTGCCTGATGGTGCTCACAGCTCAGGAGCTGGCGGACCTGCACCAGGGGACGAGGAGGAGCCTCCCGGGCCACTCTGCTTACGGAGCTGCTGGCCATCCCTGAACCTCCTGGGCTTTGGACACCTCCCTCTGTCCATCTCATCCCTCCCTCTGTCTCTCCTCTACAAGGTCCCCACCAGAGTGACGCAGGACCCACTTACTGCAGAATGGCCACTTGGCCTCTACCTGCCCACAGGGTCGCAGGCACTGGTCACCTCAACCTGGCTTTCTGGGGACCGCGCGGCCCAGCACGCGAAGGCTGTGAAATAAGTGCTTCACTTATTCTCTCCAGAGACGGCTGGCACACCGTGAAGGGCTTGGGACACCCCATAGTGAGTTCTCACTGCACGTGGGTTCACTCTGCACATCCAGTCACAAACCCAGCTCTCTAGGATATTGAAATGCCAGGCTCTAACCAGTCTCCCTACGCTTAGACCCTCTTTAAAATACTCCACCTAGACAAAGTTTCAGGATTTTATCCAAAAAGATCATATCCATCCTTTTGAATACTATTACAAGTATTTTATTATAGGCAGATTGTTGTACACATTCCACAGTCACACCTTCAGTGGTTTTTTTTATATTTTTTTTTAAAGAGAGAGTGAGAGAGAGAGAGAGAGAGAGAGAAAATTTTTTTTTAATATTTATTTTTTAGTTCTCGGCGGACACAACATCTTTGTTGGTATGTGGTGCTGAGGATCGAACCCGGGCCGCACACGTGCCAGGCGAGCGCGCTACCGCTTGAGCCACATCCCCAGCCCCACCTTCAGTGTTTTCATGTTACATGAAGATTGATTTTTGAGGTTGATTTGTGTGAACAAATGCTGATTTCTCTCATGGGCACTACAGTTTGTTGATTCCTCTGCATTTTCTATGTAGAACAAGACAAGCCTCTTGCTTTCCAACTTAATAGCTCTCTTCTCACTTGCTTCATTGCAATGACTAGAATTTTCAGTAAAATATTGAAGTAAAAAACCAGGTTGGCAAACATCTTTGACCTGGTCCTGGTTAAAACGAGGCTCTTATCGATTCAGGTCTACTTCTGGCCGCCGACCTGCTAGTGGCTCTTCTTTGTCCAACTGGAAGGTTCTCTCCACTCCTACTTCAAAATTATTTTAAAGAAATCTTGCATTGAGCCACGTGTTTTTACCCACCTACTGTCATGGATAGATGCTTTTCTCATTTAATTTGTTAATAGGGAAAATTGTGCTATTACATTTCCTAATGTTAAATTGTCTTGCCTTCCTGAGAGAAGCTCAACCAATCTGCTCAAAATAAGTACCACCTCTCCAATTATTGTTGTTGGATTCAGTTTGTTCATATTTGTTTGGTGTTTTGCATGTTCAATGGTAAAATTGGTTTTGGTTTTTACTTTTTATAATGCTTTCATCTGATGTATGCATCAAGTTTTAGAAGTCTCACAAAATTACCTGAGTAATGTTATTTTGAAAATTCTTTTGAAAAAAATTTTTAAGAGATTGTGTTTATCTGGTTTTTGAATTATTAATAGAACTTGCCTGTAAAAAAAATCTGTATCAGATTTTTTTGAGTTTTGAAATTCAGGTATTCAGATATTTTAGTAATATTCTAAAATGATCTCAGTTTCATTAAGGATAATCCAATTCGACTCAGTTATCAAAATGTTTTGGTCTTGTTTTTTAAAATCATTTTGCCAGTCAGCTTACTGTTGCTGTGACAAAATGCCTCAGAGAATCACCTTAAAGAAAGAAAGATTTACAGCTCCTGGTTTCAGAGGTTTAATCAACTGCTGAAGTCAGAGGTTCCTGGTCCACTCACTTCCCAGGAGTCCTGCCTCAGGATTTGCTGCCCTGGGGACCCAGCCTTCAACCAGGAGCCTTTGGGACATGCCAGATCCCACCTGCAATAGTCTGATTGTTTTCTATTATTTTAAAATCTCTACTACACATGTGGCTGCCATCTTTCCTGCTTCTGTGTTGAGACTGGCCCTGTGACTAGCCAACCTCACTTAATATTTTCTACTTTTTTCATATTTTAAACATTACCTTTTGCATTTGTTACTTTTATTTTCAGTTTTGTTAATCTTTTTCTCATCTTTATTTTCTCCTTTCCAACTGATCTGTGTGTCTTCTTTCTAATTTCCTAATAGGAGACTACTTTTTCTTAGCTTTCTTCTTTCTTCTTTTTAAAGTATAAAAACCTAAAAGTCTTCCTCTCTCAAGATGTTCCACAAAGCCCTTAGACAATGCCCAAGGACCTCGACATGTATTATTTTCATCATCACTCTGTTCCGTTTTAAAGAGGTTTCCTGAATACAATTTGTTGAATTCACCCACTTGACAGGTGCAATATAATGATTGTTAGCAGGTTTGTGGCGTTTGCAACCATGGTTCATCTTAGAACATTTCCGACTCTCCCCTGCACCAACGCACACCTCAGGGTCACTGGGAGCTGCCTGCGTCCGTCCATCTGCCTTTCTGGGAGGTTCAGGTCTAGTGTCTGTGTCAGAGGTGTTCAGGATCGGCTGTTCGGACACCGTCTCTCCCTTCATGTGAAAGCTCAGAGCTGTACTGAGGCCAGTAAGTCTCAGGAAACACACGCATGAAGCAGAGGGTGTGTGAGAGACCACGGAGTGTCCCCCTGAGACAGGGCACTGGGGATACACCACATCTCCAGCTATATTTTGTATTTTACCTCATCTAGTGGCTTAGCACCTCACTTTTGCTGAGGCTGGCTTTGAACTTGTGATCCTCCTGCCCCAGCCTCCTGAGCTGCTGGGATTATAGGTATGTGCCCCCACACCCAGTGGTTCCTGTACGTATTTAATATTTTCTTTATGCATTCATCCATCCGAGGACACAAGTTGACTGAATATCTTGGCTGCAGTGGATGTGCACAGTGGAGAGAGCAGGGTGCAGATGTCTTTTTGAGATGCCGATTCATTTCCTCTAGGTACATGCCGAATTTTCCCTGAGGTTTCAAGATGGCGCACACCACTCCTCACCTGTTGGCTGTGTATACCTTTTAGAGTCCTGCATTCAGGTTCTTTGCCCCTTTAAGCCAGTCCATCTGGATCTTGCCCATTTGCTTGGTCTTCTGAGTCAAGTCTTTCTATATTGTGAATATCACGCCCCTTTTCAGGTTTTTTGTCTTGGAAATGTTCTCTGGTTTTCCGTGAATGTTCTCCTCAGTTCCTTGATTGTTTCCTTCACTGGGTGGAAACCTGTTTTGGGTGCAATGCCCCTTGTCGATTTTTTACTTTTGTTGGCTGAGTTTTTTTTTGGGGGGGGGTCACATCCAGAAAATCTTTGCCCAGAGCAACATCAGGAAGATCTTTCCCTGTTTTCTTCTAGTCACTTTACTCGTTGGGGTCTTCTGTCTGATCCTTAGTCTGTTCCAAGTCAGTTCTGGTGTATGGTGTCCTGTAAGGGTCCGTCCAGCTCTCCCAGCCTCAGGTGGGGAGAGACAGTCCTCTCCCCACCCTGGGTCCTTGGCATCTTTGTCAGAGGCCACTTCCCTGCGGACGTGAGGCTTTACTTCTGGACTCTGTGCTGCTCCACTGGTGCTCTGCTCTAGGTCAGCACCGTGCTGTTTCAACTATTTTGGGTGATGTGACACTGAAGCTATGTTCTTATTGATCAATATTTCTTTGGTTACTCACTACCCTTCAGTTTTGCATGAATTTTAAGATTTTTTCCTAATATTCTTACCAAAATATTAGAATTTTTGTAAGAATGCCATTGAATCCATGGATCGCTTTTGGTAGTATGGAAATTTTCACAGTATTGATCATTCCAGTCCAAGAACTCAAGCTATCTTTCCATTTATTTGTGTTTTCTTGAATTTCTTTCATAAAATGTTTAAAGTTTTCTGTATAAAACACTCACCTCCCTGTTTAAATCTATGTCTACAGGTTTTATTTTGTTACTTCTGACAGAAGAATTCTTTCCTGAATTTCTTTTATAGTTTGTAGAAATGCAACTAATTTGGGGGTGTTGATTTTTGTATCTGGTTACTTTAGAGAATTTTTTAATCAGTTTTAACAATGTTAAGGTAAAGTTTATATCTAAAATGTTATTATAAAATAAGTTGTTGCCATGAGACCACTTAGCTTCTTCCTTTCCAGTGGACACCTTTATTATTTATTTTGGTTTTCTGCCTAATTGCTCTAAGATTTCCAATATCGTGTGGATCAGAAGTAGCAAGAAGGACATCCTTTGCTTATTCCTGATCCTGAAGGAAAGGCGTTGACCTTTGGTAGCTAAGCATGCGGTCAGCCGTGGACCCTCCTGGGACGCGTATGTGGGGCTGAGGTGCATTCTTCTACCCCTAATTTTGGTACCAGGGATTTAACCAGAGAGTGCTTACCCACTGAGCCACACCCCCAGCCCCTCTTATTTCTTATTTTGAGACAGGGTCTCACTAAGTTGCTTAGGGCTTTGCTAAGTTGCTGAGGCTGGCCTTGAACTTAGCAATCCTCCTGCATCAGCCTCTGGAGTCAGTGGACCACAGTGTGCTCCACGGCACCCAGCTTCTTTCCCAGTCTACAGAGATCATCCTGGAGTCGCTATGCCTCACTCTGTTAATGTGGCCTCTCAACCCTTTGACTTCTGGTGCTGACCGGTACTTGTACCCCAGGCAAAATTGACCTAATCATGGCGTACCATCCCTTCAAGGAGATCCAGATTATTGGTAGATTTTCCCAAATTTCTTTCTGTTGCTAAACTCTAATTTCACTGTGGTTGGAGAATATATTTTGGATGATCTCAAACTTTTCGAGTGTTTGAGTTTTGTTTCATGGTTTAGCACATGCTCAATACTAAAGGCTATTTTCTGTGTGTTTGAAAAATCCCTGAGTTCAGCTGTTCCCAGGTGAGGTTTTAATAATGGTCAGTCATGGTTAACTGACATCCATCATCCCATTTTCTTCTCATTTTTCTACCCATTACCCTGAGTGGACCTTTGAGATCTCTGACCCTGAGAGTTGAAGTGGTCATTTCGCCATTTGATTCTCTTGAGTTTTACTTTATGTATTTTGAGACTCTGTTGTTGGTGTCTACATGTTTAAATCGTCACATTTTGACCCCTCTACTGTTGGAAAGCCATCCTGTCTCTACTCTCACCACAGTCTATTTCATCCTGGCTGGTCTGTCTGATTTAGGTCACACAGCCCACTGGTGGTGGCCACTGAGTGGACACTGTCTCTTGAGCTCACTTCAAGCTCAGATGTGGCCAGTCCTGGGCGGGGCCTGGGGCCTCTCAGCTGTGTCCTGGCTGGCTGCTAGTGTGCCCAGTCCCCTCCGCATCCCTGCTTCTCTTGTGAACAGCATGTAGCTGACTCTTGGCCCCGTCTGGGAACAGACTGTGCCGTGTTGGAGCCTCGATCCCCGGGGGTCACTGTCCCAGCCCCGTGGGTCTGCGGCTGCAGGGCTGGCTGCTCCCTGTGAACCTGCAGGGTTTGGTTTCAACTTCATGTCTGTCCTCTGTGTCCAGCAAATGGCTTTGGTTCCATTTCGATTCCTGTTTACTTTTAACTGTTTAAATAATTTATCCCGAGGCTCCCTGGGGATTGGACTGTACAGCGTGTCTGTCTGTTTCGGGTTTACGTTGACTGGATTTCAGCATGGAGGAGCGGCCCTGCTCCACACAGCTCCACCTTCCCTCTCCTCGCCCCTGCCTGCGTGCGTGCGATGCGGATATGTGACACCACATGTCGTAGACACCGTGACGCCGTGTTTCCATCTTCCCCGACCTGGTCATGTGCTTTAGAGAAATAAGAACACACAGCGTTTCCTAGTCACTCCAGCATTCACGACTCAGGGTGCGTTCCTTCTCTTCTTGTGGCTTCACCTTGTCATCTGTCTCCCCTGCTGTGCCAGGGTGGTGGAGTAGGTTGTGGACTGGCAAAGAAAGTGCCTGGGGACAGTGTGGGCGACCTCTAGGGGGGAAGCTTACAGGAGATGAGGACGAGCCAGGGTGACAGCCTGGCCCCAGTCCCGGGGTGCTCTGCCAGGGGCCTCCTCCCCTGGGCAGCTCTGCCCAGCTCCTCACTCCTCCCCCGAGGGAGGGACTGAGTGTTGGGCTGCAGGAGCTGCCACGTCACTCCTGTCCTGACCTGAGGAGGACAGCACTGGTGCCCTCCAGGACCCGAGGTGTGGCTGTGTTCTCCTTGGTGGGGTCTCAGTGACCTGGATTTTTCTCGCAGTGGCTCTCTGTCGCAGCCCAAGTCCCCAGCAGCACATCACAGTGACTCTGGACTCTGATCCCGTGTCTCTCACTTGCCGTTGGGTTCTGAACCCCTGATGATCCGTCCGGTGTCTGTCTTGGTGACGAGGAGACCTTCTCTCTGCAGCGGCATTGCTGCCTGCGCGGCCTGGGGGGGTTGGGAGCCTGGGGGGGAGCTTGGTGCCTGGGCTGCCGGCAGTCCCGGCATTCCTCGTGGACACCATCAGGACATGGACAGGCGACCCTCTTCATTGTCCCGTGTGGGACTTGTAAGGAACCTGGACCTGACATCCCAGTCGCCGGGCGCCTCTCCCTCGGCTGGTGCTCTCTGTGGCGTCCCCGCCAGCTGTGACCCAGGTCCTTTCTTCAGAACGTCCCCCCTGCCCTCCTGCCCTTCCTCTGTGCCACGTCGCGTGTCCACTCAGCTCACTTTGTCCACTTCCGTGATAGCTTCTGTGTCAGGCCCAGAAATTCTCTTTGGCACTTTTCCAATGTGACGTCCTTCTATAATCTCTCATTTCTTCTTTAGAAGGATTATTTAAGGATCTAAACTGCAATTTGTACATTATACATACAGGAATATTCACATTATTCCTGCTGAGGGGAGCTCATGGTGAGTTTTTCTTCTGTGTTTTGTAATTTGTAAACTGGAGGAACATTGTTTTCTTGCTCCGGAGAGCTCTGAAGGACGTGGGTTGAGGATGTGTCCGAGCAGAGCTTTGCTTTCTCCATTTGCCTCGGTGCTACCAACCCAGCACACCTTTGATTCCGGCCATCGGTTTGGATTTCTTACGCACTACAGACAGTTCAAATGCAGAACATAGCTGTCTGCTTCTAACTCCACGTGACTTTCACTCCTGGAGACCCTTGGAAACAAGCAGACTGTTTACCTCCTGCATCGGGTGCCACCTCTCACCTGTCTCTGACTCATTTTCTCTTCTTTCTTGGTTACAGAAGTTTATCCAAGGACTGGCATCCACGGAAGAATGGCAGAACTTCCCTGGGAGGCAGCAATCTTGGGCCAGTGGCCCACGGTTCAGATCTGCTGCGGGAAGGCCCCGGCACACGGACGTGTTCTGGATCCAGGGTGGACCCCAGAGTGTCCTCCTACACACACCTACACAGATGGTGCCCAAGTCTCCATGGAGTAAGATGGACAGCTGGGACCCTGGGCTCGGTCGGAGAGCAGCCGGCCTCCGCTGGCTCAGCCCAGCCACGGCCCTTGCTGCACACAGCCAAGCGCAGCTCTGAGACCTGCAGCTTCACTAGCAGGCAGACTCTGCATCCCTGCTGTGTGTGGAGTCTCGATGCCTCAAGCCAGGCCTCGGCCGTTCAGGGCAACTGCAGGCCACAGACCCCGCCCAGTTCCCAGGGCCAGGGAAGATATCTGGGTCCTGGCTCAGCCTGGGGGCAGTCCCCTAAGAGCAGTCACTGTGTCACCTTGCACCTGCTTCCTTGAGGAAACAGGGCAATCCTGGTACCTGCGTCCGGGTGTGATTGTGGGGTAAACTGAGTCAGTCCACGGAAAGGGCTCAGAAGAGCTTCCTGAGTGGGGGTGTGTGGACCTGGTCTCACGTCACCAGGAGGTGACAGCAGAGCTGAGCTGAAGTCTGGGCCTTGCTCTCACACTGGCTGTCACGACGCAGAGTTGCAGCTCCTCACGGCTCAGAGACGAGTTAAGCCAGCCTTTTGGAAGGTCTCCAGGGCCACTAGAGAGGCAGGACAGGACCCGGGCAGGACCCAGGGAGGGACGGCCAGGGAGAGTGTTCAGCAAGGTCACTGCCCTGGTCCACGCAGAGGCGCTCCATTGACAGTGGCAGCCGTGACGTGACATCGCACAGCAGAAGTTCTGGGAGCAGGAAGGGGAGTGCCAGCCGTCACAGCGAAGCCAGATGACAGTCACACCCAGAGAAATGGTATTTCAGGGCTGGATCACCACACGAGTCTTTTGGGCTGTGTTAACTGGGAATGGAGCCGTGCACCTGTCTGGCACCAGATGAGCCCTTCTCAGGCTCCGCTGCTCTCTGTGGCCGGGCCTGGAGAGCGGCTGATGTGTTAACCTGCTGTGGGAGCTTGCAGACGCGCAGGGAGTGGCGCCCGCGAGGAACTCTGAGCCCCTCAAGACAACCAGGTCAGGCAGGAGGCTTGTCTGCACCTCCTGGGAGAAGCCCGTGCCTCCTGGTGCTGCCCTGCCACCCTCTGAGCCGCCCTCAGGCTGCCAGACCCCCAGAAGCTCACATGAGTGGGGACCTTCTGTCCAGGCAGAGCTCACGCCTGGGCCGTGGGATTTGAGCGGAGGCCGCCACTGACCTCCTGTCTCCTGGAGGCGGTGAGGAGGACTGTCTTGCCTGGATTCACTGGCAGCCTCTGGTGGCCGTGTCATGTTTGAACACGCCAAACAAACAGGAGATCAAAACGGAGCTCCCGGAAGACCACCCCCGTCCTGGGCTGCATTCGATTGTAAAGTGACCCAAAGCCTGGGAAGCAACAATGACACAAGGGACGCCCCACACTCTGCAAGTTGAGCCCCTGAGTCCCAGGAGATGAGACTGTGGCCCCTACCCCACTTCCAGAAGCTTTGGAATTCCCAAGGTGTGCCCTCAAAGTGACTTCCATTTCTGGGTGGGAAGGTGGCTGACAGGCTTCCCAATAAGTTCTCGAATGGGCACCTGGACTTCCCAGCCTCCGTCCCCATCTGTGTGGGACGGCTGCTCCGATGGCCCAATGTTCTCTGCATGTGCCGTTCTCACTGTGACCCGTGCTGACCTTCTTTGGGTGTCTCACTGAGCGCTGGCTGAAGGGTGGACATGCTGGCTCCACTTGGGTGGCCACCTCTGCTCACAGGGCAGCCCCAGAGTCGTGCAGGATGCTGAGAAAGTCCACCACCCACTGACCTGGGGGAAACCTGGGCTTCACCCTGGTCTGAGGGATTTGGAACAGGCACACAAGTACAAGGAGCCCAGCCAAATGGCTCCCTGGGACCTGTGGCCACCTTCTAGCCACCTTGACACACACAGGTCTGAGGAGGCCATGGGCATAAACTGCAGGACCCTGGGCAGCCTGCCCCGGGCTCCAGGGCCACATACACCAGCAACCTGCAAGTGCTGCTCACGTCTCTGTGGGCCTTCCAGCGTGAGCCACCTGTTAAACTCAGCTCTTCCCTGCAGCCTCACGGCGAGGAGGCCTGAGGGCAGCTGCTCAGATCACTTTGGAGCCACGTGTCTCCTAAGCCTCCCTGACTGCCGTGCAGTGGTGATGTGGCCGGGCTCTCTAATTAGCAGGCTGAGGCGAGGTTGGACAGTTAGAGTCGCTCCTCACTCCCCAGGTGTCTTCCTCAGTAATAATTAAAAACCAAGGACCCGATATTTACACCGTTGTGCAGGGAGGATGGCCGCGCTTCCCGAGAATGTCAAGAGTGCACAGGGTGCGACTGCTCAAAGCCCTTCTGCCAGGTTGGCAGCTCAGGCTGTGGCACCAAGAATCTAAATGAGTTCTGTATTCAAATGACCAGGGAGGGACCTCTGCAAGTCGGGGACGGAACCAGCCCAGCTGTGATCCAGACTCTAGCGCTATTGAAAATGGGTCACTTGAGGAAGAAAAGAAGCAGTTTTGCTTACTGAGTAATCATTTATTTCATTGGCATCAAATTTTGTATTATCTTTAATAAGAGTTACAGAAAAAATTTAAAATTGAATTTGATCTATTTTTACTTATAGATTCTCCCAGAACACAGGTATTTTTGGATCTCAGCAATAAGCATGTGGATTGCACATAGTCTGCAGAATAACTGCATCTGGTGTGTGTCAAAATGGACTCGGGTGTCTGTGTGCCTCTCAAGTCAGATCCTGGGCTCTGGATCGATGCATATAAGGTGTGCGTGAGTTCTCTGGTGGAAACCTGACTTTCCACCTGGAAAGCAACAGCAATGGGCCTCTCTGAGCTATTCAAATGTGCCCCGAGTCCAGCAGCTTGGTGCTCTCCTGCAGCCAGCTCTGGGCAGGTTCTGCGCAGGCAGCTCCGCCTTCTTGGAGCCTGTTAGAGTGGGTCTTCAAAGTCACCTGGAGATCATTGACTGGGGGATCCCTCCAGGCCATCTGTGGCCACCGAGGATGGGGAGTCTGAGTCCTGGGACAGGGACCATGGTCTGCGGGTAGCTCCTGGGCTGTTAACCTTCCCCGGCAGATCGGGAGCATCCACGGGCCTGGGTGGATCTCAGCCATAGAGCAGGAGCGGCCCTGGGTCCTACCCTCACCCCCAAAACTGAAATAAAGTAAAACCTGGCAGGTCCTGGAACCCAGTCTCACCCCACCACTCAGGGCGGAGCCCTTGCTGGAGTACATTCCCTGGTGTTTCCCACTATGACTTCCACCTGCTTCTCTGCCCGAGCAGAATTCAGCAGTCATTTCAAAGTCACTGGCCAGACGGGCCCACGGAGCCCCGATGCCCCCGATCTTTGCGCAGCTTCGTGCCCTCGAGCTTTCTCCCGTTTGGTGGTCATCTTTTCCTCCAGTGCTGCTGCTGCTTTCTGGACTCTAATGAGCCACGTGCCACGTTCCAAGGGGAGCTCTCCCTCGGGGATGAGAGTCTTCAGCAACGCACACAGCTTCAGTGAGGGCCCCAGGGCAGCAAGGGCCGATGAGCCCCCCAGCTGGTGGTCCAGCGTCTACCCACCTGGACCCTCTTCCTGCACCTCAGGCTGGCCAGGGGTTCTGCTTCCCTAGGCCATGACTTTCTACCTGCAAACTGACCATCGCAGTTTTGCTTATCGTCACAGGTGTTGTCACATGAGCGCTACCTGGGCGGTGTCCATCCACCCACCTATCTGTAGATTCACTCTGTGCCAGAGCCTGGCTCCGTGCCGAGGGCCGGGAGCCACAGACGTGGCCCTGACGTCACAGACCCCACAGTGGAATATGGGGAGCAGATTGCGAGGAAGAGGCTGGGCTGAGCTGACGTGGCAGTGGAACTGTCTTGGGATGCACACTGCCCCCCAGGGCCTGTGGTCAGATCACCAGAAATGCAGTAGACTGTTGCCAGAGGGCCATTACTAAAAGGTCAGCGGGATCCGTGATGTTTCCATAGCCTCAGGCTGCAAGGGGCACGAGAAGTGGGGGAGCACTTTTTGAGACTTGAAAGGCATCCCTAAATCCAGCCAAGAAGCTGATGTCACTGATGAGAGTGGAGTTCCAGCACGTGCCTGGGGCATCCTGCGGTCCCCCTCCTCAGTGTAAACGGAGCCCCAGCCAGCCTCGCACCGCTTCCCCCCCACCCTGTGCGCTCCCCTCAGGACCACAGGGCCACCACTGAACGCCCTTTTGCAGCTCCTACTGCCATCCTGGGGGCAAGAGACCCGCCCCCTGAGGACCCTCACCCAGGGCCCCTGGCCCGTTGCACAGGGCTCTTTGGGCAGTGCCCTCACCTGCTCTGGCTGTGTCTGGGTCTGCGGTGGCTCCTGATTCCTGCATGGTTGTCACCTGCTCCACTGGAGCTCCCTTCTCCATCAGACTCTGCAGAAAGGAAGCAGAAGGGCAGGCAGGAAGCCAGGCGCTGACCTGCACCTGCACAGGGGATGCTTCTCCCTCCTGGGGCAGCGCTGCCCAGGAGGAGCAGGCTGATTCGGGGCTGCTGCATCCTGCAGGCGTGACCAGACGTCAGGCTGGTGGAGGAAGCTCTGTCAGTGGTGTGCAGGCTCCGCTCTGTGACGGCGTGGATGTGAGGGTCCCCTAAAAGCTCACGTGTGGATCAGTACAAGAAGTTCAGAGGAGAAACGACTGGGTTGTGAGAGTCTGACCCAATGGGTGAATTAATCCCCTGCTAGGGGTGAACTGAGTGGTAACTGGAGTTGGGGGTGTGGCTGGAGGAGGTGGGAACTGGGTGTGATTTGGGGGTGTACATTTTATATCTGGCGAGTAGAGTCCTCTCTGCTTTCTGATCTTCACGTGAACGGCTTCCCCCCACCACACTCTTCGGCTGTGATGTCCTGCCTCACCTTGAGCCCTGAGGAATGGAGCCTGCTGTCTATGGACTGAGACCTCTGAAACTGTGAGCCCCTAAATAAACTATTCCCCCTCTAAAGTTGTTCTGGTCAGATCCTTTAGTCACAGCAGCAAAAGAGCTGCCTAAGCTCATGCCCTGGTCCCTCATCTTCAGACGTGGGGTGGACAGGCCTTGGGAGAAAGCCACACCTGTTTCCAGGGGACAGGCACGCTGCACACCACACCTCTGGACAGCGCTCTGGGGCCTGCCCTGTTCTACATCTGTTTCCTCTCTCTGCCCTCTGGAGGTCTCTTCATCCAGAACAGGCATCCAACATGGGCGCCTGAAAAGGCCGTGATTCCAGACACTGCTCCCAGGCTCCTGCCCACGGCAGCGGGTCACCCCTCTAGCAGAGGACCCATCCCAGCTGCGTGAGGGTTATGTGAACTCGACCTTCCCATGAGCCACAGATTGCAGAGGGAGCGCTTGTCCTCCACTGTCTCACCACGCAGGGACCTGGGCTTGGATTGCAGGATCCAAAAGCCCCTCTCCTGGGTGAGCCCTGACCCTGGCACTCCAGCCTCTCTGGGGTTGCTTGGCATGAAGCCCTGAGCCTTCCCCCACCCAGGCAGGCTGTGACCTCTGGGTGCCCACCTTGGGCCTTCCCACACCCAGGCAGGCGGTGACCTCTGGGTGCCCGCCTTGGGCCCTCCCACACCCAGGCAGGCTGTGACCTCTGGGTGCCCACCTTGGGCCTTCCCCCACCCAGGCAGGCTGTGACCTCCGGGTGCCCGCCTTGGGCCTTCCCACACCCAGGCAGGCGGTGACCTCTGGGTGCCCGCCTTGGGCCCTCCCACACCCAGGCAGGCTGTGACCTCTGGGTGCCCACCTTGGGCCTTCCCCCACCCAGGCAGGCTATGACCTCCGGGTGCCCGCCTTGGGCCTTCCCCCACCCAGGCAGGCGGTGACCTCCGGGTGCCCAGGACCCAGCCAGGCCTGGGATGGTACCATGGTACAGGTCCTCACCCTGAGCTTGGTGGCTTTGTACCAAAGTTAGCTTGTCCAACCTTCACACTGTGAGGCTGAACCCTGTTCCCCAATTCCTACATTGAGGCTCTAACCCAGCACCACAGAACACGACCGTGTTTGGAGATAATTAGGTAGGATGGGGTCACTAGGTGCCCTAATCCACCTTTCATCTTTATGAGAAGAACAGGACACAGACACCACCTGGGACAACCACAGGAGTGCGTGGAGGAGATGATGTCTGCAACCAAGGAGAGAGGCCCCAGGAGGAGCCAGCCCTGACGCACCTGGCGGCAGACTCTGGGCTCTGGGGCTGGGAGGCATTGCTCTCTATTGTTTAGGACACCTGAGGTGCAGTTACAGCAGCAGAGCAGTCAAGACACCCAGGGAAGGCCCCGAGGACTTTCTTCTCCCAGGGCCTGGGTGTCTGCAGCCTCCATACAGGAGGGCAAGGAAGTCCCGCCTCCCATGGTTTGAATGACAGCAGGTGGGTTCCCAGGCTGTAGTATATTCTGTGTTAATGTATGTTTAATTTCTCAAAATATTGGATCAGCACATACCACTTTAGAAGGAGCTGTTGGCCTGCAGTGGGTGGGAGGGCTGTGCCCACGCCTTGTACACTTGTGGCCGGGATGAACAAGCAAGGACACCCTGTCGTGACTGCTCCCGAGCCTTGGAGTCGCCCGGAGCCTTTGCAGGGAGGCGGTTCTTCTTGCGGTCGTCGTGCGGCAGGCTGGCGTGTTAAAAATGAAGAGCACCCGGGCAAACACAGTCTGGAGGAGCAGCCGCATTCTTGTCCTTTGTCCCTTTGGGAAACAACCATCATCGATGATCAAAATGCAGGCTGGGCCTGGGTGGGTGTCCCTTTAAGTAGAGCCTGAGCAGGAGAGGAGTCGGGCCACACGGCCAGCATCCCTGGGCGCATGGATGACCTTTGTGCCGCTGTGCATGCTGGACAAACAGACCCAGGCCCCTCCCCCGCGTCTTGACAAAATGAGCCCCCTTCTAAAGTGAAGCAGCATTATTGATCAAAGCGAAGGTGGCTCCATATGTACAGGAGACACAGCTGGCCTCACCCCGCGCGCTCACACACGCAGCGCAGACGCCCCTCTTATTAAAAACGGGTCAGATTGCATGGGAGGCCCAGCCTGCAAAATTAATGACAAGCTTGCAATGAGGTATCAGCATGGATTTGAGGCTTGTAATACAACGTGATTACTCGCGTATTTTATTAGTGGCCCGAGCAGCAGGCCCAGCCGGCTGGTATTTGACACACAGACAGCGATGCTCCCAGGCGCTCTGAGCGGCTGACTCACTTCAAAGTCCTCGCCCTGCTGGCTGGGTTTACACCTGAGCCAATTAGCCTGGGAGATCAGAGGAGGCCTGAAAGCAGAGCCCGGCCTATTCCCGGGCTGGAGAGAGTCACTGGATCCCAGGTAAGAGGATCCCGGAGAACAATCGCACATAAAGCAAGAGGGTTGCCCGCACCAGGATGCTGCTCCCAGGGCCGGGGCCAGGCTGGGCCAGGCTGGGGTGCGGCCGCCCTCGCTCAGGGGGTTTGTCGGGCTTTTGTTGGCAACAAAGGGGCTAATTGAAATGAAACGGCCTGCAGTCTGTCTGTTGGCACATCAAATATGCTGTAAGATATGCTGATTCGTGCTCCTCCTGAATTATTGAACATCACAGCTTCCAGAGTAAGTCAGAGGGGAGGGAGGGAGAGGGCAGGGACAAAGTGGCTCTGTTTCGGAAGGTTCCGCGTACAGGAGGCTCCAGCACCCGGCCATCTCCTTCACTCCATCAGGAGCAGAGAGGGAGGCCAGCCCAGCCCCCTGCTCAGGGGTGGTCCACCCACAGGAGAGCTGGACGCATGTGGAAGCCCACCCTGGGCTAGCTAAGAGCAGCATCTCCTCCGGAAGGACCAGGTTCTGCCTGTTATTCAGCACGGTGCACCTTCCAGGGAAGAGGCCACCATCCTGGTGCTGCAGAGATCGGGAGCACGAGGCAGCGTCCTGCGGATCACAGGCTTCCACCTGGGCAGCACGGGCAGCTGTGGAGTCCACCTGATGATGTGGAGCCTGCCTGCGGCACCTCAGCCACAGAGACAGGGCACCTGGCTGACAGTGGGAGACCCCAGAGGGGGGCGGAGAACTCGCACACAAACGAGCTCATGCCCGTGTGCACACACTCGTCTGTGCAGGTGTGTGCATGAGGGGCCAGCTCTGTGCGGGCATCTGAACCTGCTAGAAGGTGGCTCACTCGGGCACAGGTGGGGCCTGGACTCTCTCCTCAGAAACACAGGGCGCTGCTCTCCCCATGGGGAGCTGGGACCCTGCTATTTCTGGGTCTTGCAACAAGACGGGGTTCCTGGGCGTGTGGGTCAGGAGGGGGTCAGCCTGCGTGCCTGGCTTTGCACTGAGGAGTCCCTCTCAGAGGCGCAGGAGAAGCAGGCCCGTCCACTGTACATGGAGGGACTGCCCCTGAGAATCTGGGCCTCCAAGGACTGGGGGGCCACTGTCACCCCTTCCTCATGCCACCCTCTCCCAGGTGACATGCTGGGGTGTGACGTGTGCAGGTTTTCCTGGGCCCTTGTGACAGTGCCAGGGACGCTCCACCCCACCCCGGCCTTGCTCTCACTTTTGTCCCCTCCCAAGGCAGGTGTGGAGAGACTCCCCAATATGTACGCACGCACACACACACATACCACACACACACACACACCACACACCTGCAGATGCACACACGTACACACCTGCAGATGCACACACACATACCACACACACACACACACCACACACCTGCAGATGCACAGACACGCACCTGCAGATGCACACACACACACACACACACCAAACACCACACACCTGCAGATGCACACACACACACACACATACCATACATACACACACACCACACACCTGCAGATGCACACACATACACACCTGCAGATGCACACACACACACACACACATAGACACACACCACACACCTGCAGATGCACACACATACACACACATACCATACATACACACACACCACACACCTGCAGATGCACACACACACACATACACACCAAACACCACACACCTGCAGATGCACACACACACACACACATACCATACATACACACACACCACACACCTGCAGATGCACACACACACACACACATACCATACATACACACACACCACACACCTGCAGATGCACACACACACACATACACACCAAACACCACACACCTGCAGATGCACACACACACACACACATACCACACATACACACACACCACACACCTGCAGATGCACACACACACACACATACCATACATACACACACACCACACACCTGCAGATGCACACACACACACACACATACCATACATACACACACACCACACACCTGCAGATGCACACACACACACACATACCATACATACACACACACCACACACCTGCAGATGCACACACACACACACACATACCATACATACACACACACCACACACCTGCAGATGCACACACACACACACACATACCATACATACACACACACCACACACCTGCAGATGCACACACACACACACACATACCACACATACACACACACCACACACCTGCAGATGCACACACCACACACCTGCAGATGCACACACACACACATACACACCAAACACCACACACCTGCAGATGCACACACACACATACCACACATACACACACACCACACACCTGCAGATGCACACACATACACACCTGCAGATGCACACACACACATACCATACATACACACACACCACACACCTGCAGATGCACACACACACACACCTGCAGATGCACACACACACACATACACACCAAACACCACACACCTGCAGATGCACACACACACATACCACACATACACACACACCACACACCTGCAGATGCACACACACACATACCATACATACACACACACCACACACCTGCAGATGCACACACACACACACCTGCAGATGCACACACACACACATACACACCAAACACCACACACCTGCAGATGCACACACACACATACCACACATACACACACACCACACACCTGCAGATGCACACACATACACACCTGCAGATGCACACACACACACACACACATAGACACACACCACACACCTGCAGATGCACACACATACACACACATACCATACATACACACACACCACACACCTGCAGATGCACACACACACACATACACACCAAACACCACACACCTGCAGATGCACACACACACACACACACACATAGACACACACCACACACCTGCAGATGCACACACATACACACCTGCAGATGCACACACACACATACACACACACCACACACCTGCAGATGCACACACACACATACCATATATACACACACACCACACACCTGCAGATGCACACACATACACACACACATAGACACACACCACACACCTGCAGATGCACACACACACACATACACACACCAAACACCACACACCACACGCCACACACCTGCAAATGCACACACACACACATACACCACACACACACACACACACACCCCACACACAACACACACCACGCACCAAACACCACACCACACACCACACACCTGCAGATGCACACACATACACACCTGCAGATGCACACACACACACACAACACACACCTGTGGATGCACACACACACACACCATATACCACACACCTGCAGATGCGCACACACACACACCACACTTGCAGATGCACACACACATACACACACATGCACACACACACTACACACCTGAAGATACACACACATACCACACACTTGCGGATGCATACACACACACCTGCGGATGCACACACACACCTATGGATGCACACACACACACACCACACATCTGAGGATGCACACACACATACCTGCAGATGCACACACACACACACACACATAGACACACACCACACACCTGCAGATGCACACACATACACACACATACCATACATACACACACACCACACACCTGCAGATGCACACACACACACATACACACCAAACACCACACACCTGCAGATGCACACACACACACACACACATAGACACACACCACACACCTGCAGATGCACACACATACACACCTGCAGATGCACACACACACATACACACACACCACACACCTGCAGATGCACACACACACATACCATACATACACACACACCACACACCTGCAGATGCGCACACACACACACCACACTTGCAGATGCACACACACATACACACACATGCACACACACACTACACACCTGAAGATACACACACATACCACACACTTGCGGATGCATACACACACACCTGCGGATGCACACACACACCTATGGATGCACACACACACACACCACACATCTGAGGATGCACACACACATACCTGCAGATGCACACACACACACACACACATAGACACACACCACACACCTGCAGATGCACACACATACACACACATACCATACATACACACACACCACACACCTGCAGATGCACACACACACACATACACACCAAACACCACACACCTGCAGATGCACACACACACACACACACATAGACACACACCACACACCTGCAGATGCACACACATACACACCTGCAGATGCACACACACACATACACACACACCACACACCTGCAGATGCACACACACACATACCATACATACACACACACCACACACCTGCAGATGCACACACATACACACACACATAGACACACACCACACACCTGCAGATGCACACACACACACATACACACACCAAACACCACACACCACACGCCACACACCTGCAAATGCACACACACACACATACACCACACACACACACACACACACCCCACACACAACACACACCACGCACCAAACACCACACCACACACCACACACCTGCAGATGCACACACATACACACCTGCAGATGCACACACACACACACAACACACACCTGTGGATGCACACACACACACCATATACCACACACCTGCAGATGCGCACACACACACACCACACTTGCAGATGCACACACACATACACACACATGCACACACACACTACACACCTGAAGATACACACACATACCACACACTTGCGGATGCATACACACACACCTGCGGATGCACACACACACCTATGGATGCACACACACACACACCACACATCTGAGGATGCACACACACATACCTGCAGATGCACACACATACACACACGCACACACACAGAACACACACCTGCAGATACACACACACACACACACCTGTGGATGCACACACAAACTCCTCAGCGTCCTTTGCCAGCAACCTCCCAAGTGTCCTGTAGAGCTGCATTGGCACCTGTGCCCCCTGGGAGCCCTCCTGCCATCTCCAGCCTCAGCCCCAGCCACTGCCTCCCCCGGACTCCACACCCAGCCTCAGGTTTTGGGGCTCAATGACCCACTGAATAGAGAGAAAACAGGAAGCCCGGCCAGAGGTGGGGCGAGGGCACGCTGCCCATCACCACGCAGGCCTCCAGCAGCTGGGATGGTGACATTCACACAGGAGCGTGGAAGACCTGAGTTGCAGGATTGAAAACTCCAGGAAATTAACCTCAGATGCACAGTCCACGGCCCCCTCCTGAAGAGACACAGAGCCACGCGCCCGAGAGGCCACAGGACCTGAGAGAGGGACACCGAAAGAGAGGCACTCCAACTGCCACCACCTCCAGGGGCAGCTAGGGACAAGACTGGGACCTTACGGGGTAGGGACAGGGACCACAGGGCACTCTGTGAACATCACAAGGAGCTCTGGACTCTTCATCAGTGCTTCACCTCGGCCAAGGGACCATCCCGTGGACTCCATGTGTCCTGCACTATTGACCTCTCTTCCCTTCAGCCTACATGAGGACCGTCCTGTGGACTCCATGTGTCCTGCACTATTGACCCCTCCTCCCTTCAGCCTACATGAGGACCGTCCTGTGGACTCCATGTGCCCTACACTATTGACCTCTCTTCCCTTCAGCCTACATGAGGACCGTTCTGTGGACTCCATGTGTCCTACACTACTGACCCCTCTTCCCTTCAGCCTACATGAGGACCGTCCTGTGGACTCCATGTGTCCTACACTATTGACCTCTCTTCCCTTCAGCCTACATGAGGACCGTCCTGTGGACAATGTGTGCCCTACACTATTGACCCATCTTCCCTTCAGCCTACATGAGGACCGTCCTGTGGACTCCATGTGTCCTACACTACTGACCCCTCTTCCCTTCAGCCTACATGAGGACCGTCCTGTGGACTCCATGTGTCCTACACTATTGACCTCTCTTCCCTTCAGCCTACATGAGGACCGTCCTGTGGACAATGTGTGCCCTACACTATTGACCCATCTTCCCTTCAGCCTACATGAGGACCGTCCTGTGGACAATGTGTGCCCTACACTATTGACCCATCTTCCCTTCAGCCTACATGAGGACCGTCCTGTGGACTCTGTGTGCCCTACACTATTGACCTCTCTTCCCTTCAGCCGACATGAGGACCGTACTGTCGACTCCGTGTGCCCTACACTATTGACCTCTCTTCCCTTCAGCCTACATGAGGACCATCCTGTGGACTCTGTGTGCCCTACACTACTGACCTCCCTTCGCTTCAGCCTACATGAGGACCCTCCTGTGGACTCTGTGTGCCCTACACTATTGACCTCTCTTCCCTTCAGCCTACATGAGGACCGTCCTGTGGACTCTGTGTGCCCTACACTACTGACCTCCCTTCCCTTCAGCCTACATGAGGACCGTCCTGTGGACTCTGTGTGCCCTACACTACTGACCTCCCTTCCCTTCAGCCTACATGAGGACCGTCCTGTGGACTCCATGTGTCCTGCACTATTGACCCCTCTTCCCTTCAGCCTACATGAGAACCGTCCTGTGGACTCCATGTGCCCTACACTATTGACCTCTCTTCCATTCAGCCGACATGAGGACCGTACTGTGGACGCTGTGTGACCTACACTATTGACACCTCTTCCCTTCAGCCTACATGAGGACCGTCCTGTGGACTCTGTGTGCCCTACACTACTGACCTCCCTTCCCTTCAGCCTACATGAGGACCGTCCTGTGGACTCTGTGTGCCCTACACTACTGACCTCCCTTCCCTTCAGCCTACATGAGGACCGTCCTGTGGACTCCATGTGTCCTGCACTATTGACCCCTCTTCCCTTCAGCCTACATGAGAACCGTCCTGTGGACTCCATGTGCCCTACACTATTGACCTCTCTTCCATTCAGCCTATATGAGGACCGTCCTGTGGACGCTGTGTGACCTACACTATTGACACCTCTTCCCTTCAGCCTACATGAGGACCGTCCTGTGGACTCTGTGTGCCCTACACTATTGACCCCTCTTCCCTTCAGCCTACATGAGGACCGTCCTGTGGACTCTGTGTGCCCTACACTATTGACCTCTCTTCCCTTCAGCCTACATGAGGACCGTCCTGTGGACTCCATGTGTCTTACACTATTGACCTCTCTTCCATTCAGCCTACATGAGGACCGTCCTGTGGACTCTGTGTGTCCTGCACTATTGACCTCTCTTCCCTTCAGCCTACATGAGGACCGTCCTGTGGACTCCATGTGTCCTACACTATTGACCCCTCTTCCCTTCAGCCTACATGAGGACCGTCCTGTGGACTCTGTGTGTCCTACACTATTGACCTCTCTTCCCTTCAGCCTACATGAGGACCAACCTGTGGACTCCATGTGCCCTACACTATTGACCCCTCTTCCCTTCAGCCTACATGAGGACCGTCCTGTGGACTCCATGTGTCCTACACTATTGACCCCTCTTCCCTTCAGCCTACATGAGGACCGTCCTGTGGACTCTGTGTGTCCTACACTATTGACCTCTCTTCCCTTCAGCCTACATGAGGACCAACCTGTGGACTCCATGTGCCCTACACTATTGACCTCTCTTCCCTTCAGCCTACATGAGGACCGTCCTGTGGACTCCATGTGTCCTACATTATTGACCTCTCTTCCCTTCAGCCTACATGAGGACCGTCCTATGGATTCTGTGTGCCCTACACTATTGACCCCTCTTCCCTTCAGCCTACATGAGGACCGTCCTGTGGACTCCATGTGCCCTACACTATTGACCCCTCTTACCTTCAGCCTACATGTGGACCATCCTATGGATTCTGTGTGCCCTACACTATTGACCTCTCTTCCCTTCAGCCTACATGAGGACCGTCCTGTGGACTCCATGTGTCCTACACTACTGACCTCCCTTCCCTTCAGCCTACATGAAGACCGTCCTGTGGACTCTGTGTGCCCTACACTACTGACCTCCCTTCCCTTCAGCCTACATGAGGAAAGTCCTGTGGACTCCATGTGTCCTACACTATTGACCTCTCTTCCCTTCAGCCTACATGAGGACCGTTCTGTGGACTCCATGTGTCCTACACTACTGATCCCTCTTCCCTTCAGCCTACATGAGGACCGTCCTGTGGATTCTGTGTGCCCTACACTATTGACCCCTCTTCCCTTCAGCCTACATGAGGACCGTCCTGTGGACTCTGTGTGCCCTACACTATTGACCCCTCTTCCCTTCAGCCTACATGAGGACCGTCCTGTGGACTCTGTGTGCCCTATACTATTGACCTCTCTTCCCTTCAGCCGACATGAGGACCGTACTGTCGACTCCGTGTGCCCTACACTATTGACCTCTCTTCCCTTCAGCCTACATGAGGACCGTCCTGTGGACTCTGTGTGTCCTACACTATTGACCTCTCTTCCCTTCAGCCTACATGAGGACCGTACTGTGGACTCTGTGTGTCCTACATTATTGACCCCTCTTCCCTTCAGCCTACATGAGGACCGTCCCGTGGACTCCATGTGCCCTACACTATTGACCCCTCTTCCCTTCAGCCTACATGAGGACCGTCCTGTGGACTCTGTCTGTCCTACACTATTGACCCCTCCTCCCTTCAGCCTACATGAGGACCGTCCTGTGGACTCCATGTGTCCTAAACTATTGACCTCTCTTCCCTTCAGCCTACATGAGGACCGTCCTGTGGACTCCATGTGCCCTACACTACTGACCTCTCTTCCCTTCAGCCTACATGAGGACCGTCCTGTGGACTCTGTGTGTTCTACACTATTGAACCCTCTTCCCTTCAGCCTAAATGAGGACCGTCCTGTGGACTCCATGTGTCCTACACTATTGACCCCTCTTCCCTTCAGCCTACATGAGGACCGTCCTGTGGACTCCGTGTGCCCTACACTATTGACCTCTCTTCCCTTCAGCCTACATGAGGACCGTCCTGTGGACTCTGTCTGTCCTACACTATTGACCCCTCCTCCCTTCAGCCTACATGAGGACCGTCCTGTGGACTCTGTGTGCCCTACAATATTGACCCCTCTTCCCTTAAGCCTACATGAGGACCGTCCTGTGGACTCCATGTGTCCTGCACTATCGACCTATCTTCCCTTCAGCCTACATGAGGACCGTCCTGTGGACGCTGTGTGCCCTACAATATTGACCCCTCTTCCCTTCAGCCTACATGAGGACCGTCCTGTGGACTCTGTGTGCCCTACACTACTGACCTCCCTTCCCTTCAGCCTACATGAGGACCGTCCTGTGGACTCCGTGTGTCCTACACTATTGACCTCTCTTCCCTTCAGCCTACATGAGGACCGTCCTGTGGACTCCGTGTGTCCTACACTATTGACCTCTCTTCCCTTCAGCCTATATGAGGACCGTACTGTGGACTCCGTGTGTCCTACACTACTGACCCCTCTTCCCTTCAGCCTACATGAGGACCGTCCTGTGGACTCCGTGTGTCCTACACTATTGACCTCTCTTCCCTTCAGCCTATATGAGGACCGTACTGTGGACTCCGTGTGTCCTACACTATTGACCTCTCTTCCCTTCAGCCTACATGAGGACCGTCCTGTGGACTCCATGTGCCCTACACTACTGACTCCTCTTCCCTTCAGCCTACATGAGGACCGTCCTGTGGACTCCATGTGTCCTACACTATTGACTCCTTTTCCCTTCAGCCTACATGAGGACCGTCCTGTGGACTCTGTGTGCCCTACACTATTGACCTCTCTTCCCTTCATCCTACATGAAGACCGTCCTGTGGACTCTGTGTGCCCTACACTATTGACCTCTCTTCCCTTCAGCCTACATGAGGACCGTTCTGTGGAATCCATGTTCCTATACTACTGACCCCTCTTCCCTTCAGACTACATGAGGACCGTCCTGTGGACTCCATGTGTCCTGCACTATTGACCTATCTTCCCTTCAGCCTACATGAGAACCGTCCTGTGGACTCCATGTGCCCTACACTACTGACCCCTCTTCCCTTCAGCCTACATGAGGACCGTCCTGTGGACTCCATGTGTCCTACACTATTGACTCCTTTTCCCTTCAGCCTACATGAGGACCATCCTGTGGACTCTGTGTGCCCTACACTATTGACCTCTCTTCCCTTCATCCTACATGAAGACCGTCCTGTGGACTCTGTGTGCCCTACACTATTGACCTCTCTTCCCTTCAGCCTACATGAGGACCGTTCTGTGGAATCCATGTTCCTATACTACTGACCCCTCTTCCCTTCAGACTACATGAGGACCGTCCTGTGGACTCCATGTGCCCTACACTATTGACCTCTCTTCCCTTCAGCCTGCATGAGGACCGTCCTATGGACTCTGTGTGCCCTACACTATTGACCTCTCTTCCCTTCAGCCTGCATGAGGACCGTCCTGTGGACTCTGTGTGCCCTACACTATTGACCTCTCTTCCCTTCAGCCTACATGAGGACCGTGCTGTGGACTCTGTGTGCCCTACACTATTGACCTCTCTTCCCTTCAGCCTATATGAGGACCCTCCTGTGGACTCCATGTGTCCTACAGTATTGACCTCTCTTCCCTTCAGCCTACATGAGGACCGTCCTGTGGACTCTGTGTGCCCTACACTATTGACCCCTCTTCCCTTCAGCCTACATGAGGACCGTCCTGTGGACTCTGTGTGTCCTACACTATTGACCTCTCTTCCCTTCAGCCTACATGAGGACCGTCCTGTGGACTCTGTGTGTCCTACACTATTGACCCCTCTTCCCTTCAGCCTACATGAGGACCGTCCCGTGGAATCCATGTGTCCTACACTATTGACCTCTCTTCCCTTCAGCCTACATGAGGACCGTCCTGTGGACTCCATGTGCCCTACACTATTGACCTCTCTTCCCTTCAGCCTGCATGAGGACCGTCCTGTGGACTCTGTGTGCCCTACACTATTGACTCCTCTTCCCTTAAGCCTACATGAGGACCGTCCTGTGGACTCCATGTGTCCTGCACTATTGACCTCTCTTCCCTTCAGCCTACATGAGGACCGTCCTGTGGACTCTGTGTGCCCTACAATATTGACCCCTCTTCCCTTCAGCCTACATGAGGACCGTCCTGTGGACTCCATGTGCCGTACACTATTTACCTCTCTTCCCTTCAGCCTATATGAGGACCGTCCTGTGGACTCTTGTGTCCTACAATATTGACCTCTCTTCCCTTCAGCCTACATGAGGACCGTCCTGTGGACTCCATGTGTCCTACACTATTGACTCCTCTTCCCTGCAGCCTACATGAGGACCGTCCTGTGGACTCTTTGTGTCCTACATTATTGACCCCTCTTCCCTTCAGCCTACATGAGGACCGTCCTGTGGACTCTGTGTGCCCTACACTATTGACCCCTCTTCCCTTCAGCCTGCATGAGGACCGTCCTGTGGACTCCATGTGCCCTACACTATTGACCTCTCTTCCCTTCAGCCTAAATGAGGACCGTCCTGTGGACGCTGTGTGCCCTACACTATTGACCCCTCTTCTCTTCAGCCTACATGAGGTCCGTCCTGTGGACTCTGTGTGTCCTACACTATTGACCTCTCTTCCCTTCAGCCTACATGAGGACTGTCCTGTGGACTCTGTGTGCCCTACACTACTGACCTCCCTTCCCTTCAGCCTACATGAGGACAGTCCTGTGGACTTTGTGTGTCCTACACTATTGACCTCTCTTCCCTTCAACCTACATGAGGACCGTCCTGTGGACTCCGTGTGTCCTACACTATTGACCTCTCTTCCCTTCAGACTACATGAGGACCGTCCTGTGGACTCCATGTGCCCTACACTACTGACCCCTCTTCCCTTCAGCCTACATGAGGACCGTCCTGTGGACTCCATGTGTCCTACACTATTGACTCCTTTTCCCTTCAGCCTACATGAGGACCGTCCTGTGGACTCTGTGTGCCCTACACTATTGACCTCTCTTCCCTTCAGCCTACATGAAGACCGTCCTGTGGACTCTGTGTGCCCTACACTATTGACCCTTCTTCCCTTCAGACTGCATGAGGACCGTCCTGTGGACTCCATGTGCCCTACACTATTGACCTCTCTTCCCTTCAGCCTACATGAGGACCGTCCCGTGGACTCCATGTGCCCTACACTATTGACCCCTCTTTCCTTCAGCCTACATGAGGACCGTCCTATGGACTCCATGTGTCCTACACTATTGACCTCTCTTCCCTTCAGCCTACATGAGGACCGTCCCGTGGACTCTGTGTGTCCTGCACTAATGACCCTCATCTCTTCACTTCGGCTGAGGGACTCTCCGTGGCACTCCATGGCACACACAGCACCCCGTTGGGTCCCTGAGTCCCGCACCTTGGTGTAGGAGACTTTCCTGTGGCTTCTCTGATACCCGTGTTTGCTGCCGGCTTCTCTCCCTTTTTCCGTGAATCTTGCCCTTTCCGACCTCATGGAGAAGGGACCTGGGAGGTCTGCCTCTGCCTTCACCTGACATCTGAGGCTCTCCGTCTTCCTGGTGTCCTGCCCTCTTTTCATCCTGGTCCGTGTCCTTGCCCCTGAGCCATCCTCCCTCCTGGCTGGGCACAGGGCTCCCAGCCCGTGTGTCCCTGGGCCCGTGGCTGCTCTCACGCTGAGGCTCGAGGGTGAACTGAGTTGTGGTGCGGGCAGAGTCCCCGCCTTCCAGCGGGCAGTGGTGAGACTCAGGTGTAGCCGGAGCCCCCATGGAGACCTCGGCACCTGCCATCGGCTCAGCTGGAGCAGCTGCTGGGAGGACGGGTGTCCTTCCTGGGACCCTCAGGCTGGGCGTGGGTCACGGCCTCCTGGGGCGGCTGGGAAGCGGGTGGATGGAGCATCATCTCGTCTTCCTGGGGCTCCTCCTAGGACACGTGGGCAGCAGTAGCGCTCAGCCTCTCCACAGGTCGGGGCCAGCAGCACACGGAGGGCAGATACATGGCCGGCGGGAGAGCAGGTGCCCTGGGAGCTCTGGCCTCCCTCTGACTTCACTGGGCCCTAACGGCCCATGCAGACCAGCCTGGAGCCAACCGCACCCTCCCTCAGAGGTGGCTGATGCAGAGGAGCTGTGAGGTCTTGCCGGTGCAGAGCCACCAAGAGTTAGGGGTAGGGGCCCATTGAGGACCTGACCTTGCCCACCCATGAGTGAGCTGGAGACAGAGTGCCCAGGAGAGAGGAGGGCCACCAGTCAGTCCCCTTCGCTGGTAATCCTCGCTCTGGCTACCTGACTTACTTACTGGCTGGACCTGTTACAGGGCAGTGCCGCTGCTCTCGTCCTCGGCAGAGCGAGTGCCCGTGCAGGGAGAGGCTGGAGAGTGAGGTTAAGATTGCCGGGTGGAGGGCCTGTCTCCCTATGGGGAGCACACAGGACCAGGAGCAGGAGGGGCGCACTGTCCAAGAGCAGAGGCAGCCAGGCCAACCTGCCAGGAGGCAGCAGCCACCAGGAACCAAGCAGCCAGGCACAGGGCAGCTAGCCACCAGGCCACGCTGCACTGTCCCTGGGCACTGAAGCACCCGAGCGGATTTCCTGCTCCTTGCTCAGAGCCCCTAACTGCTGCCTGCTCTGTGAACCCAGCACCACCCTCTCTGTGTGACTGGGACAGCTGTCCAGCTCTGCTCGTCTCTGAAGCCTGAGGTCCACGTCCCTTTCTCTTGCAGTCTCTACGGGGTCGCATGGGCTGGTGCATGGCCTCAGACCTGCTGGCTGCGCCCCCATTGCCTCTTCTCCAGACTCTCCCAAGCTACCTCCTGAGGTCACTCTGTCCCCAGCCTCCCTACCCCAAGGTGGCTGCTTGGAGGCCAGTAAGGAGTTCAGACAGTAGGTGGTGTGCTCTGTCCTCCAGGCAGCGGGCGCAAGACTGACCAGGGTCTCTACGTGGAGTAGGAGAGAAGGTCGTAAGGGAGTGTGGGGCTGGAGGCTGCTGGTCAGGAAGCAGGTCCTCCTGAGGAGGGGACTGGCCGGGAGTGCTGGGCCAGGAAGTCTTGGAGTGCCCTGCAGGGCTACCTTCAAGACAGAGCCACCCAGTGCAGGGCCAGGGCCTGTTGCACTGTCCCTGGCTGGAAACTGGCTGTGAGCCGCAGGCCCAGGCCCCTGTGTTACCTCCTTCTGTCTACCAGCACCCTGCGCTGCTGAGCCTGGGGGCAGTCTGGCCTCCAGGTGACCCGTCCTCAGGATGGAGAGCATTGCCTCCTGGCAGCCCAGGTCCTTCAGGTGGACCCAGACTGGCCCCCATCCCAGAGGCGCTCCTTCATCCATCACTCTCCACGGCGAGCACCACACAGTGTCCGTCAGGGTTCTCTCCTCCCCTCTGGTCTCACTGCCAACTCCTCCAGGACTTGGGCATTTTGCACACCTCAGACCTTGATTCACTGTGGTGGCCGCTTCGCCAGGGCAGTCAGAAAGAGGGCACCAGCCCCTTGCCCTGCTGGACCACAGCTGTGCTTGGTGTGAGGAGGGGACCTGCAGGTCAGCCTCCATCCACCAGCTGCCCTGAAGCCCCTTCTGCTGCAGACCTAGGTCAGATTAACCCGGGCACAGTAGCAAGTACCAGCTCAGACCTCATGGAAATTTCACACCGACGTCCCTGCCCACCCACCTCCACCACCTGCCCCCACCCCTGCTCCCCAGGCCAAAGAATCTGCTCCTGGCTCCTTAGGCACTTCTCACTCGAGTTGGCATTTCCAGGTCCACATGCCAGTTCTGATTCTCTGAGGCTGGAATCTAAGTATAGAATTCCGACTACAGAAGATGAAGATTTAGTGGACCGATTTCCTAACTCCCAGTATGCACGCACATGCAGACACCCTCGTGCACACACCCGTTCACAACCGCCAGCCCCACGGCCTGTGGTCTCCTTTCTAGTACTGAATCCGCCTTTGCTTTTCCCAGATCCCATGATTTTCTTGCACCTGTCACTTATCTGTACCCAAAGTCTTTGTTGGAGATGGGAAATTGCTCTTGGTGCAGAAGATGCGTCACGCCACTGGCTGTGTCACTCAGTGGGAGGGAGTGTCCCTTAATCTTGCTGCCCAAGGCTGACGTTGAACCCAGCTCCCAGCAGCTGCCCCTGCAGGCTGGCCACTTCTGCACTTTGTCCATGCTGGGTGCTGCATCTGGGAACCTCCCCTCATCCTCTTGCCTGAAGCACAGCCAGGCATCAAACCAGGGCCTTGTGAGTGCCCAGCACGTGCCCTGCCACCTCCCCAGCCCTGCAGGAGAGTTGGTGCATGGACACTTGGCTTATTTCAAATCACTTCTGAATTTTACCATTACATGGGAAACAGAGAATGCTTTAGAAATACTTGAATGAATGTATACATGTGTGCACACCCATGGAATGCATATGTATGTGCGTGCACACATGTACGTTTTGCTCCAACAGTACTAGTCCGAGCCGTAAGTTGACTGAGGTTCCTCAGCGTGGCCTGGCCACTTGTCTCACTGGGCTGCAGAGGTTGGAGCAGCAGCCAGCTCCTGCTTGGAGAGATGCCCGGGCACCTCAGCTGGGCGGGAGCCCAGACAGTGCTCCTCTCAGGTGGGCCTCCAGCAGCCGACCTAGCTCCTATGGGCCTGTCTCCCACGCCTCCTTTCCTCAGCACGTGGTCTGCCTTGGAGGCTGCTCAGCCTCCTTTTGAGGCCAGCTGGCCAGGGAGGCCTCCCCTGCCCTCTCAGACCTAATGTGCTGCGGGCTCACGACCTCCTCTCCACCCCGAACTGTCACCATCGCAGGCACACACTTCACCTGCTTCCTTCTGCAGTCTCTGGCTCCCCCAGTAGACAGCCTCTGCTCCATGCGCAGCGCCACGGCTGCTTCCCACAAACGTGCCTGCGTGAAACCCTGGCCCTGGGCCACCAGGCTGAGGAGCCCACACCCTCCGCACTCCATTCGCCCAGTGCCAGCCTCCCCCAAGTGCTTTCCAAAATAAAACGCGCTCTTCCTTTGATGATGTGAAGAGCTAGAGAGCCATTTAAGATTCTTGCTGGATTCGTTTTATGAAAAGAACAAATTAATTTTCAAATATGTAAAAAGTACTCCAAGTCTTAAATGTGTGATTTGTGAAAAATTTTATACATATGATGAATATCATTTTGTGCTCATCGTATTAAATATTAACCCTCGAGAGATACGCGGCACCCCGGGAAATCCCAGCGCGCCTCCTTAGCACTTCAATGCAACGCTCTTTTAATTATGTCTGCCACACAGGCCCTCTGCTCTGTGAGGAGAAGTGAGGACCGCGCCTGGGATCTGACGGGCTTGTGGCACTGGTTGTCAGGTGCAGGCGGGGTGCCTGCTGGCTTGCTCTCTTTTCCCCAAATACTCCCCTCCACCCAAGGTGGTGGGGCCCACAGCCTCATGCCCAAGGGCTGGTGGTGGGCGGGGCACGGAGAGTTTCGCCAGGCACCCTCCCAGGACGCCTAGACAGGAAAGGTCTTCCTGAATCCAGGCTTTAGGTTTCCTGTTGTCACTTAGCTACCTGCAGCCTGAATGCTGGGGCCCTGATTTTAGCTATTCTCTGCTTCACAGGAGATCTACAAGGCAGCATGGAGTGTCTCCAGGTCCTGATTTTCTGATGTGGGTAAATTTGTTACTGTAGCAGAAACTATGACGGTCAAAATAAACAGTAGCTTTTAAAATAAGAGACTATTAAATTTAAATTTACTTAAAGGTTTGTAAAAAATAAATGTCATGCCAGCAGCTCAGGAGGCTGAGACAGGGGATCATGAGTTCAAAGCCAGCCTCAGCAACAGCAAGGTGCTAAGCAACTCAGTGGGACTCTGTCTCTAAATAAAAAATTCAAAATAGGGCTGGGATGTGGCTCAGTGGTCGAGTGCCCCTGAGTTCAATTCCCAGTAACCCCTCCAAAAAAGTGTCATTATTCCCAAATAATTTTAAAACACATATCAATGTTTTAAAATTAAAATGCCTCATTGTTTTTAATGTATTGAATCTTAAGAATAACACTGAATCTTCAATTATTTAATTCTCAATATTGAATAAGAAACCAAAAAACCAGCTATGGCCCAGGACATTTATACTAATACAAAAAAGAAAGCCCCCTGTAGCAGGATCTGTTCCATGTTACCAAGAGAAGGTGTAAAATTCCTGAAGCTTTAAGGGAAGACCTGCCACCGATTTGCACCTGCTCATATGACTTGGCCATCAGTCCCCTGGGGTTCTTGGGGACTGAGCTGCCAGCCACAGCAGCAGGGAGGAGAGACTTGTCCCTGGAGAAAGACAAAGAATAAATACAGCACTCAAAATCTGCAGTTGTCACGGTGGAACTAGCTGTCACAGTTTCTCCAAACACCTCCCCGGGGACAGCCCTGGGTTTGGTCCCTCTCCCCCTGTGCTCGCTCTCTTCCTCCCTGTTGGTGACCACCTACCCCAGAAAGGCTGCACTCAGATCCTTGTGGGGTTTTAAGAAACTTCCTCAAAGCCAGTTGCCAGGGAGAGGCATCAGAAAGCCAGAGGGAGACTCCCGCTGTGCCCTCTGCCTGCCACCTGCCACCAGTCACCTGGACACCATTCCACCTGGAGCTGGGCATCAGCGTCCCAAGGGAGTGAGTGAAGGTTCTCTTTTTTCTTTTTTCTTTTTTTTTTTCCTTTTTTCATGGCAATGAATTGAATGAATTTTTAAAAAATAAATTTAAATTTAAATTAAGAAATTAGATGATCTGGATAATTAATAACTAAGTCATGACAGAAAATGGTACGCATGTGTATCTAGAGTCCCCCTCTCACCTGGGCTGAATCACTGCCATGGGAACATCTGCACCCCGGCCCTTGCATTGGAACAATGTAGCTCTTCCACCACAGCAGCCTCACCGCCTCCCCCCCTGGCCTCCCCTGGCCTCCCCCCCCACCCTGCCTCCCCCCCCACCCCCCCACCCCCTCACGATGGAGTAAGGACTTCACACTGAGAAGAATGAGAGGCTTATGAGATAACTTTCCAGGAAAGAGTTTATTTTTTTTTAACCAAATGACAGTTCCTGAACGCGTTCTGCTGGGTCCCAAGGGAAAACAGCAGCACAGTTGCGTCTTGGCGTCAGATGAGGACAGCAGCTCTCCGTCCTCCTTCCCCACGTGCAGCTACTGCTCCGTCTCAGGACTCCAGGCCGCACCATGTGCTGCTGCAGCCGCTCTGACCACTCCCTGGAGTGACCCTTGCAGGCGCCAACCTTCACCTCAAGCCCTCCTCCGGGAAGCCGAGCTGTGGCCGGAGCCACATCACTCCCACCACAGGTTCTGTGCAGCCCTTGGAGCCTCTGCTGAGGAGGCCGCCGTGGGAGATCGTCCGTGGCTCACTTTCCTCAGAGGCCCTGGAAATGCACCGTCAGGGAGTGCCGTGGCCAACACAGTCCCCGAGCTGTGACCTCCCAGCTCCTCGGGAGCACCTTTGTCCACGGGGACTCTGACGCACTTCACACTTGGGACTTGTCGGCACAGAATCCAGGGCTCAGAGATGCTGTGCCGTTTATTTTGCAAATTACCAGGCACTCACTTAGCCAAGGGAGGGGGGCGGGGGGAGGGCAGCCGAGGACCCAGGGTCCCTGTTCCATCAGCGACGCTCAGGACCGCGGCATCTCAGGTGCAGAGAAGCCTTGTTAGAAACACCTAGTGATCGTCCAGCCACGGTTATTCCTGAGTCGGGTCCATTTACTTATTTAGTTTGAAAAATTCAGAAATGTCTGTTTTCTTTTCCCCAATATTAAAGAATGCCTAGACTTTTCCTTTCATATTAGTTACATTTACTTTATCTGGTCCCATCCAAGCAAGAGAGGTCAACGCTGGTGCCTGCAGCTCTCACTGTGCTCTCTGAACCTGCTCAGGACAGGTGGCTCCTTCCCGGCCACTTGGTCTTGGTTCTCATCGATGACTTTTTGCAAGGTGACGGAGCCTGTCTGCACATTCTCACATTTCTTTCTTCTTTCCATCTCCCCGGCCACTCCCCAGCACCCCTCACTGGGCTCTGCTTCTGCAGGTTTGGTCTGTTTGGACTTGTGTCTCCGTGCCTGCCTTATGTCACGTAGAGTCCTCCAGGTCTGTCCATGTTGTTCTGATGCCAAGCCTCCCTTTTCTGGGCACAGGAATATCCCTCTGAGTGTGTGCCACATTTCCTTCACACCTCACCTCTGGCCCACAGCCTGACTGCGCTCAATGCGGGTGGGTGGGGTGTCTCTGCCACTCATGGATCTCATCCCCTTTGGCTGTACACCGAGGAGCCTAATATGGAAGGCAACTTTCTGCTCCTAGTGTCTGAGAATCGCCGTGCTGTCCTGTGCAGTGGCTGTTGTCGAGTAGAACTTCTAAGAAATACACGAGTCTCAGCTGTCGAGCCAGGAGTGTGGTCCTCCTGTGATTCTAAACGGGTCCTCTCTGTATCTGGGTATAACTGGATTTGCTGTTGGAGAACCCGGCCAGCGGTCCACTTTGTCACTTGCTGTCTCCCCTATTTGCTATGGCATTTCCAGGGTGACTGGTGACAGGAAGTGTCATCTGGGATGTTTTCACCAAGATCAGCAGAGTCTCGGTCCCTAAGTGCTGACCAGACACAAGGACATCTTTCTAAAGGAAGTTCCTAGAAAACTCATTGTTCCAGAATTTGCCTTGGCCTTGAGTGGGGGGGGGGGGACTGTGTTAATCCATTTTTCCAAACAGTCATCAGGGGGCACTGAACTGGTCCCAGTGCTGTGGATAAACTGTGAGGGAGACCAAGAGCCCCAGCATCTGTGGGACTTATGCGGGTGGAGACGATTAGCAGAGAGACGTAGGTCCTGTTGTGGCTGGTGGCATCTCCTGACAAGGGGACAAGCAGCATGTCACTTCCTGGTGACCACATTCCCAACACTCTGTGTGGAATGGCCGTGTTTTGGGTTCTGGGATTCCCAGGGTCAGCCAGACAAGGACCTGAGCTGTCCTCAGTACCAAGTGTGGATTGGAAGTGTGCCCAGAGGCCCTGGGGTTGGCCCCCGCCTGTGGCACTGTTGGGAGGTGCCTTATCACCGTGATGGAAAGTGGCCAACACACAGGGACCCTTCCCTGATGCACAGTGAGGCTGAAAGCTCCCCCCACACACTGCCTGGGCCCCAGGCTCTCGCGAGAGAGAGCACCAGCCAACACCAGAACCAAACCCAGGTCTGGAGTGCGGCTCACAGAGAGGTGCTGGAGTCCCTGTCTAATAACATGGCGGCAGGGATGGGACAAGGGAGAGGAAGAGGAGAGAAGAGAAAGAGAATTTAAGTCACCAAAGAAAGGAAAGTAGTCACGTTTCATGTTGATATTCAGTGGCATTTCTGAATATAGGAATGTTTGACAAATGATGAGAACATCACCATCACCACCTCACATTACCTGCCTGTAAGACACCCTGGGTGCTAAAATAAGGAACATTTTTATCCCGAGCAGGGACATTTCCTGACTGTGCCATGGAAGTGACCGAGTCAATCAGTGTCCTCTCAAGCCAGGATGTCAAGTGACTCAATGGCATCTTCAGGACCTCAGAGAAAAACGAATCATGATGCAACTTGCTCCTGGGTCAAGGTGTCCATTCTCCTTGTTCTTCTCTCGAAATGCAGTTAAAAGCGGGGATAGAATTCCGGGCCCCACAAACTGTGGAAGCTGGAAGGAGGACCATGGTGGGAACCCTGAAGCCAGGGAAGGGCCAGTGCTGACCTGAGCGGCCTCGGCCTGAATCTGAGGAAGTCGGGAACCCAGAGAAGCCAACAGGGGGGACAGGACGTGACGGATGCACCAAGAAAGGAGCCACCCACCAAGACGGAAGACTTCAGACAGTGGTCACCCTCCTCAAACCAAATGCCACGTCAGATCCTGTGGCCCGAGCAGAACCATGCCAGCCAGGGCCAAGGGGAAGACTGACCTCCACCCCTGGACGAGATGTCACCATACTGCCTCCACCAGCATCACAGAAACCATGGGAAGATGAGGTGCTCATGGCCATGAGGCAGAAAGGGTCCCATTCTAGGGTCACAGGAGACCACAGGGAACTGCCACCCTAAGTATCAGGGTGAGACCCGCCCCCCATTAGGAGGCAGCGTTAGAGGGTGCCAGTGGAGGATCTCGACTCACACCACCCAGAGGTAACGAGGTCACTCCACCTGTGGGGCCAGTGGGGGCCACGTGAGCAGCCACATGTCCACCCCACCAGGCAGTGATGAGGCCCCTCAGGGGTTAAGGGAGCTCTGGGTGAACCTGGGCCTCCAGAATTGGCCACCCACTGCTGGGGTGTGCCTGGGAGGGCCAGCCCACCCAAGGTGCAGGTGCCTTCCAGAGCCTCAATCTGATGTGAAAATCCTGAGGTTCCAGTCAATGCCCAGTGTCCCTCACAACATGACGCAGGACCTTCCTGAACTGAAGGGAATAAGACTGTCCCTTGGTGCCAGAGCTGAAGTGACAGGGCTGTGAGGTCATCGCACACAAGTTCAGACACACATGGCAGAGCTTGTCAGCAAACTAGGAGAGGCCTTCAGATACAAGAAAAGACGGGCCTTCCCGCAAAGAAACAGAAGATACAAAAAGTCAAGTGAGATTTTAAAACTAAGAATATAACGGCTTCAGTAAAAAAAGTCAAGGTGTTTTCTTGACACTGACACTGTTTCTTCACAACAGAACATGAGAAATTTTTGCCAGGTTTGAGTCACAGAGAAATAGGCTGGGGAAGTGTTGCCAGCACCAGAGATGTAGGGGAACCTAGCGTGTCATCGGGGGTCCCAAAAGGAGAAGGAGGCTGAAAAATCCCTTATAAGACAAAGGTTCAAAAGTATTCCAGTACCAAAAAGACACAGACCTGTGTATTGGAGAAGCCAAGCAAAACTTCTTCAGAAAAGAAAAAAAAAAATCAACAGAACAAATTACCAAAGATTTGTACCAGGACTCATTCTAGACAAACTTCTGAAACCTAAAGACAAAGCCAAGTCTTGAAAGAGGTAAAGAGGTGTTCCTTGCCTATGGGAGAAATTATCCAAATTGCAGCCGATTTCCAAGGGAACAATGGACCCCAGAAAGAGGGTGTACAGCGTTATTTTAGTTACTAAAAGCAAAGAACTGTCCACCCAGAGTCCTTAGCCAACAAGAGTGTCCTGAAGAAGGGCAGGTATATGGAGACCCTTGGTGACTCTGCAAACTAAGACCATGTGCCACCAGGTGATGGGCCCTAAAAAAGAGGGTAAAGGGATTTCTTCAAATGGAAAAAGAATGAGAAGAACACAAATTTTAGAATATCAGGGAAAAAGAAAGAAGAGCAGAAAGAGTACAACTATGGAAAAATACAATGTTTTCCTTTTCTCTTGATTTTTAAAAATTATGTTCAAAGATTGAAGCAACAACTTTAAAACACTCCAGACAAGGAGGATAATGACAGAGAAAGTTTCTGACACTCTGGTGAACTGGCAAACTAGCTACTGGCCTTGGGTCTCAAGGGACAGGCTTTCTCGTGTGTCTATAGCGTGGTCATCCATTGTCCCCGTTGTGTGCACAACATCATGTGCTCTGTGGCTCCAGAGGCTCAAGCCGGCATCAGAGCAGCCAGAGATTGACAAACAGTGAAGAGCAGGGGGAATGTCGGACCTACTGAAGGAGGCGGCCCAGACAGCGGGCTCTGCGGGAACTCTGTGCCCACCACCCTGCTGCTCGGGCCTCAGCCGCGCCCCCACTGCTGCTCTCCGAAGAGTTTTAAGCTCTATGGCACGTAATTTAGCTTTTCTGAAAATCCGAGTCTAAATTAATTATAGTTCTGCTAAAGGGGGAAAAAGATATTAGATGCCCAAGCTAAAATAAAATGAAGTCAACTTTTTTTCCTTCTTTATTAGATTTTAATGGTATTATTATAATAATTAAGCTTTTCATTAATTTTTTCATGCTTATTGAGTTACAGTTCCCTGCAGATTTGAATCATATTTAACCTATAATTACAACGGTCCATTTTTAGGAGGAGACGGGAGTGTGGAGGCGTGGGATTTCACGTCGGCCTCTCGGACTCAGCAGAGAGAGGTGGAGAGTGGCTGAGTGCTGCTGCCGGCCCCAGGTGTCCTCAGCAAGCTCCCCGCCCCCTGGCCGCTGTGTGGGCCAGCACCAGGCCCAGAAGACAGGTCAGCTTCTCCAGACTGTGGGGTTGCACCTCCCATGGGGTCTACCCTGCTGTGGCCAGGTCTGCCCTGGTGGGTCACTCCTGGCCAGCCGCCCCAGGTCTTGGAGCAGAGCAGGCACCACACTCGCTGCTGCTCTCAGACAGAGGCCCCGGCAGGGCCTGCTCCCAGCACACGCAGGGCAAACTGCTCTTTGCTGAGTGGCCACCTGCAGGCCTCAGGGCCACTGACTGAGCAGAGCCACCAGACCAGCCTGGGCCCAGTCTTGCCCAGGATGGAAGCACCCCTCTGTACACAAGGGATGCACGGTGCAGGCCACGTCCCAGGACAACTGTGCAGTCTCCGAGGACTCCTGCATGTGAGTCACACAGGCTGAACCCTGTGCCTGTGCACCTTCTTCCCACACCAGGAGCTGACTGCTGACAGGTCCAGTGAAAACCTGACCTTGGCCTGCAAGGCGGCTGGCTGTCCGCTCCCAGCCAGACCGTGGACGGAGCCCGAGAGCTGCTAGAAGCCCATGGCCATCGTTCCTGAGATGTCAGGTGTCACCCAGCACTGCCCGAGTGCCTTGGACCTCGTGCTCTGTGCGCTGCGTTAACTGGACCTGAGAGGCTTAATGGAGGCTTGACTCCACAGGGGCAGGGCACTTGGATGCCTGTCAGCTCACACGTCCTGGGGATGGCCCTGGGACCACCATCATGCCAGCCTGTGCTGATGTCACCCCAGGAGGGCTGCTGGGCTGGCCAGGAACCTGGGCTGCTGGCCTGCAAGAGGCAAGAAGTCCCAATTGGTCCAGAACCCAGTGACTTTGGGTCTCAAGCCTCAAGATCATTCTGGTGCCTGCTCCAGAATCTGTAGCCCTCACCCTGCTCTGTCCAGGGACCAAGCCACCCACTGGAGAAAAATCAACCCTTACAAGGAGCCCGGCCCTGGGGACCGAGGCACGTGGTTTGCATTGACTGGACAGTTCCATCATTAGACAGTGTGGTGAGCAGAGCTGGACGCTGATGGCCAGCATTCCTGCCCTCCTTGCCGCCCGCCTGTCAGTACCAAGGTGGAGCCTGGGCCCTGAGGGGAGCTGGAGGAGCCTGGGGCCTGGGCAGGGATATAGCGTCTCCCAAAGAAAGGCCGCGGAGCAGGCACACCAGCGTCCACATCCTGTGCACGTGACTTCCCCGTGGTTGGGCTGGAGCTGGAGCCCGGGTGCTAGGAAGACCGCAGCATGCGTCCGTGTACCTCGGCCTCGAGGAGCTGACTGCTGTCTTGCAGAGCACACAGTGAACTACGGGAAAGGAAGTGTCCTTCCTTGCTGCACATCACCTTGTGCTGGCAAGTATGTGTGTGCACAGGCCTGTGCCTGCACATGCAGTTTATCTGTGTATATGGCAAAGGCTTTGGTGTGGGGGGGGTTTGTGTGAGTGTGTGTGTGTGTGTGTGTGTGTGTGTGTGTGTGTGGTCAAGGGCCTTGGTGTGTGTGTGTGTGTGAGTGTTCTTATGTGTGTATGTGTGTGTGTGCATGGTCAAGGGCCTTGGTGTGTGTGGGGATGCATGAGTGTGTGTGTGTGTGTGAGTGTGTGTGTACGTGTGTGTGTGTGTGGTCAAGGGCCTTGGTGTGTCTGTGTGGCCAAGGGCCTAGACATGTATGTGCACATGGTCAAGGGCCTTGGTGTGTGTGTGTGTGAGTGTTTTTATGTGTGTATGTGTGTGTGTGTGTGCAGGGTCAAGAGCCTTGGTGTGTGTCAGGATGCATGAGTGTGTATGTGTGTGTGTATGTGTGTGTGTGTGGTCAGGAGTCTTGGTGTGTTTGTGCACATGGCCAAGGGCCTAGGAATGTGAGTGTGATCAAGGGCCTAGGTGTGTGTGTGTGGCCAAGGGCCTAGGTGTGTTTGTGCACATGGCCAAGGGCCTAGATGTGTGTGCGTGTGGTCAAGGACTTAGGAGTGTGCATGTGATCAAGGGCCTAGGGGTGTGTGTGTGTGTGTGTGTGTGTGTGTGTGTGGTCAAGGGCCTAGGAGCATGTGTGAGGCCAAGGGCCTAGGCATGTGTGTTCACATGGCCAAGGGCCTAGATGTGTGTGTGTGATCAAAGGCTTAGGTGTGTGTGTGCACATGGCCAAGGGCCTAGGTGTGTGTGTGCACATGGCCAAGAGCCTAGATGTGTGTGTGCACATGGCCAAGGGCCTAGATGTGTGTGTGTGATCAAAGGCTTAGGTGTGTGTGTGCACATGGCCAAGGGCCTAGATGTGTGTGTGTGATCAAAGGCTTAGGTGTGTGTGTGTGCACATGGCCAAGGGCCTAGGTGTGTGTGTGCACATGGCCAAGGGCCTAGGTGTGTGTGTGCGCATGGCCAAGGGCCTAGATGTGTGTGTGTGATCAAAGGCTTAGGTGTGTGTGTGCACATGGCCAAGGGCCTAGGTGTGTGTGTGCACATGGCCAAGGGCCTAGGAGTGTGTGTGTGGCCAAGTGCCTAAGCATGTGTGTTCACATGGCCAAGGCCCTAGATGTGTGTGTGTGTGATCAAAGGCCTAGGTGTGTGTGTGCACATGGCCAAGGGCCTAGATGTGTGAGTGTGTGATCAAAGGCCTAGGTGTGTGTGTGCACATGGCCAAGGGCCTAGATGTGTGTGTTCACATGGCCAAGGGCCTAGATGTGTGTGTGTGTGATCAAAGGCCTAGGTGTGTGTGTGCACATGGCCAAGGGCCTAGGTGTGTGTGTGTGTGACCAAGGGCCTACGTGTGTGTATGCACTTGGCCAAGGGCCTAGGTGTGTGTGTGTGTGTGGTTGAGAGCCTAGGTGCGTGTGTACACATGTTCAAGGGCCTAGGAGTGTGTGCATAGGGCCAAGGGCCTAGACACTTGCACAAGGCATGGGCATGTCCAGCACATGCAGGCAGATGTGGGAGCAGAGCCAACGTCCCTGCAGATATGAGTGCAGTTGGCTTGTCCCACCCCTGTGCAGGCGTGTGGTGAGGTTTTATGTTCCTCGGAGTCGGGGCCTTTGCTGGCTTCTGCTCATCCCTGAGCTTCTCCACCTCACCTTGCTCAGGCCCTCAGGACAGCCGTTTCTGGGCACCAAAAGGGAATGCTGATTTCCTGGCCCGGTTCCCAACATTCTCCCTAACTGGGAAGACGGGACCATGGGCTTTCCCTCATCCCCCGTGATCTGCCTTTGGTTCCCAGTGATCTCCTTGGAAGTGGCCTCTTCCAGTCCTGCGCCACGCTCTGGCTCTGTTCCCAGGATCTATTACTCTGCCCGTCCCAGCCAGGGTCCCCTGACCTGAGGCCACATGGCAGAAGTCACTCCCAAGAGGAAGCAGCTGTGGCTGAGGATGCGCTTCTCCAACTCACCTCTAATTTCAAAAAGGGGGAACACCTTTCTGCCTGCTGTGATCCTAAATGCAAAAGAAAATCAGGAAACACCCAAAGGGCAGCCCTAGGCCCAAGCGGAGCCCGTGGAAAGCGTGGGAACCCCGACTAGGGGGTGAGCAGCGTGGTTTCCGATAGCTTCGACTTTTATTACAAGAGCAATACACTCCTGAAGATGCAGATAATCAAAATGAGGATAGAAGACAGCTGTTGTCTTACTATGCAGAGATGAATCCTGTTAGCATGTCTTAAATAACCGTCTAGCCATGCTGCTGCATGTTACTTTATGAGTTGTTTTAATAGTGGTCATTAAAACTGGATCATGAGACGTTTGCTTTTTGAAAACTGTATTTCACTTATGTAGTAATGTGTGGTGATTATACACGATGAGACCGTGCCATCAAATACAACTTAATAATGCCATCGCATTAGTCACGTTCTGTAGATACCACGCGTTATTAATAAATCCCCATGGTGAGATATTCAGCCCATTAGTATTACTAATATCATTATGAGTAGTTTTAAAAGGATGAATGTTCTTACAGCTAAATTTTGCAATGATATAAAATTTCAAACAAGGAATGCAAACTGTACGTAGAAGAGCCTATAATTACAGCTACTCAGACATGTGTTCCGTATGAACGGGACTCCTCAAAACCACGGAGCTTCTGTGAAGCCCCTCTGTGGACTAAACCCACTGAGCACCTCGCGAAAACAGGGAAGCTGCCCTACACCCTTCCAGCACCTTCTGAGACTGCTCTCGCTGACAAGCGTGACCTCATGCCTGAGAGGGCAAGAGCTCCATGGTCGCACACTCCTTGGCTTTGCTTCCACGTAAGCGTGGGTCCCTTCTGTCTGGGTCCAGGGCCTCGAGGTCTCTGGCGCCGTGCCCTTGGGAGCCTGGCGGGGATACCCCCAGGGAACACCCCGAGATGTTCTCCCCAGAATCAGGAACACTGCATCTTAGGGCAGGGCTACGTGTTGGTGCCCTGGCCTGCAGTGCCACCCTCAGACGAGCTGTCCTCTGGGTCTGTGGGCACACCTTCACGGACGCGCTCAGGGCTGGAGGAGGAAATGGACTCGTGAAGGGCATGCAAAGCTCGAGGCCACGTCCCCTAGGACCAGGAGACACGCCCTCCGACCCTGCCACCTGACCCTGGGGCCTGTCCTGGGCTGAAGAGTGGGGAGTACCCAGAAAGGCCAGCACCAGTGGGCACAGAGGCAGGTGGCTGGCCACCGGCTTGTCAGCACAGTGACACAGCAGGCAGCCCTTCCCACACAAGCACAGGTGTGTGGAAGAGGAGGACTCAGAGCGGCAGCAGGGGTGAGAGCATGCCTGGTCCCAAGTCTCCCTCTCCACCCGAGGGTCTCCACCTCCTGCGTGAGACCCGTGGGGAAGGCCCGGCCTGAAAGGACTGCGTTATGAACGCCCAGCTCTCAGCGATAATCCCCTGAGAGGGACTGATGGGTGGTGACTGCAGGAGGTGGGGTGTGGCTGGAGGGGCCAGACCCCTGGACGTGGCTTTGGGTTTGTATTTTGTCTCTCTGTCTCTCAGCTTCCCGATGCCATGTTCCCGGCTGCTTCCTCCACCACACTCTTCCGCCACGATGCTCCGTCTCACCTTGGACCCTGAGGAATGGAGCTGGCCATCTGTGGACTGAGACCTCTGAAACCAGGAGCCCAGATAAACGTTACCTCCTCTAAAGTTGATCTTTTCAGATCTTTAGGCCACAGCAGTGAAAAAGCTGACTAAATTACTGTGCAAACCCAGAAGGACTGGGGCGGGCTCTAGATAAGGAGCAAACCAAAGCAATCTAGAGCATGCTCCTAAGCCACAGTTTGCTTACGGTGACGTTCAGCCACACCCACAGCCAGAGCCACAGGGGAACATGCTCCGGCAGCCTCCTCCCTCTGCTCACCAGGTTGCTTCTCCCTGTGTCTGGGTCAGCTTAGTCTTCCTCTGCTTGGTGTCCATGTCCCTTCCCTGTCTGGCACACCAGGGACGCACGTGGAAATGACATTAGAAGATGTACCAAGCCCCTGTGGTCCAATGAGCCAAGCCATGTCCCATTGGAGGAGTGAAATATTGAGGGGTGTCAGAATTGGGGTGCTGCCTGGTCCAAGGCAGTCCTCTGGATTGTTCTCATCACTGAGATCCCACTGTGGCCTGAGATTGTGGGACTCATCCCTTTTGAGAGCTGAGAATGGCAGAAACATTGATAATTATAATACGTCGTGGGACCTCCCTGACGCAGGAGCACTGTGACCAATGGGACAAGGACATGTGCTCCTGGGCCTCCTCTTAACCTCTTCTCCATGAGCTCCAACATGGGTCAGTTGAGTCCTACTTAAGCAAAACCCCTGCTGAGCCTGCGGAGGGACACCCCTGGTCTCCAGGTGCACTGCGATGCCTAGTTCAGTTCTTCTCAGTGGCCGTCCACGTCTTCCCTGGCCTCTCGTTAGCTGTACCTCTCTGCTGGCCCCATTTTACCTGGTGTTGGACTCGGTCTCTTCCTCCATGTCTTCCCTGGCCTCTCGTTAGCTGGACCTCTCTGCTGGCCCCATTTTACCTGGTGTTGGGCTCGGTCTCTCCCTTCTATTGCAGCAGACCTGAATGAATAAAGTCTTCCCTATTGTTTGTCATAGTCTTAGGCTAACTCCTCTTAGGTGATCTTCTTGCAGCCAGTGCTTTGAGGAAAAGGCTCTTGTGAGGTCCCTTTCAAAGCTCCGAGTCCCCCCGGTGGGGCACAGATTATTGCAGACGTGGGGAGGAGGTGGTGAAGTCCTGGGCCCTGGCTGAGGACCACTCCAGAGACACTTCAACTTGGTGACATGAGGATGCCACGGAGTCAGGAAATCTTCCAAAGCCAGATGGCACCTGGCTGCAGGATCTGGGGCACGCACTTCCCAGGTGGCAGACCAGCCCCGTGAACTCCCACCTGCTGCACGTGCCGTGAGAGCCTTGGCCAGGGACCCCACGCTCTGCCCTTACAGGTGGGAAAGCTGGAGGACGGCTTCCCTTCTTGGGACTTGCCTAAGCTGGGCCTCATTGTTGAGCGTTTGTCCTCTTGTGGACTGTGGACTGATGTTCCTGGGCATCAGCTGACCAGGGAGGGCACCAGGGCCACCTTGAATCTCAGCACCTACAAGGTGAAACTGCTGGTGGGAAATGCATTCAGTGAGCTCGGGCCGGAAGCAGCGGTGATATGGGCAAGGGGCCCCCAAGTATTACCATATAAATGAAACCCGTGGCGGGCGGAGGTGGTAAAATGTTTTGAAAATGCCTTTTTTTCTAAGGAATGGTTTGTAAGTTGCTTTATTTATTGAATACTCGCCAGGATATCCCCAAAGTGTCTTATTTTGAAAGCTGCGTGGTACATCCCCACACAGCAAGAGAGAGAGCGAGCACGCCATCGCTCCTACTGTGGTGAGCAGGCTTGGGGGCCTCCTGCCCTGAATACCAAGTGAACATTCTAATATTTTTATGTAAAAAAATCCTGAAAGTATCACGGAATGTATTTGCTGACATTTAAAGTGCAGCAATTCACAGGCCAAGAAGCCAGCGTCTGTCCTTCAAGAGGAGACAGACAGCAGCCTCGTAGTCATGTCCCCATAGGCAGATAACAAGCAGGCACTGGGCGCCCGTTCCCTGGCCCTGGCCTTGGTGGAACATGCCTGTTGGTGGCGATGACCTGGACGGTGATGGCAGACTCTGCCAGGGTCTGTGGCCCTGGTTGACAACACCATGCCCAGCATCGTGAATCAGCAGAAGTCAATGTTCCACCCACAAACCTATTCTTCAGTGGTTGCAACAATTCACAGACTAATAATTTAAAAGACATTTAAAACGAATGCAGTTGAAGGTATTTTGGAGCCATCTGCAGACTTGCTAGAACTTCTTAGTGCCAATTCAAGGTACCATCGCGAAAAGGCCCTATGCCATCTAGGATAGTGCGGGTCTCCCCGTTTTTGGAAATCCCATTCCAGTCTCTGTAATCTTCCTCGCCAACGCCATCCCTAGACTGAGTCCTGAGCGCTCTGCGTGCAATTGACAATGACAAACCAGTGATTCCCAAGCGCTCCCGCAGGTGCTCCAGGCCCCAGTCTTCTGTGAGGACAGTGTGATGTCCTTGTGTTACCTCCCAAGGCCAGGGAGAAGAGGACACCACCTTCCAGGAATACGTCTTCCAGGAATACGTCCCAGCCCTGAAGGCTGAACACTCCCTCCTCGGTGCTCCAGGGGCAGCTCTGGCTAAAAGATGGTCCCCAGCTGTCATTTAAAGCACCCACCTGGAGCGTGTCAAGCCAAGCCATCTCTCTCCTTAGCTGCTTTATTCTGAGGCTGAATAGTTTTCAGAACTCTGGTGCCACCACTCTCGGGCAGTCTGGCAGAAGCACCAGGGGTCAGCTCCCGTGTCTCAGCGTCTCCCGAGGGCCTCTGCACAGGACCGCCAGCCTGCCCTTCACTGTGACAGCACAGAGCTGAGAATGTCACCATCTCTGAGGCACATAAACTTTCTTTGTGCCACAAATGCCATCAGATCCAGGTGCACTCGATTCTAAGGCTTTCTGGTGCTCTCTCCTAGATGTTTAAGGGCCAGAAAGGCTCAGGCCGGGCCCACTGTCACTACTCCAGTTTGGTTTGGAACAGGGAGGTGCTAAGAGAAGGGGTAGAGGGTGGACTTCCTCACCACCTACGATGTAAAATTGAATTAAATGTGGCCTAATACTGCCTCCCTGTGTAGCAAACTTCGCACGTAAGCAAACTGCACCTTAACCTGAGCACACGATGGTGACCGTCCCTGCAGCTGAGATCAGCCTCTCGCTGCTGACCACCTTGTCGGCCCACATTGCTGGGCAGAGCTCTCTAGACCTCTCCTGGCTCTGATGCTGCCTGACTCGTGAATCGTTCCCTATTCAAATAAGTGGCTAAATCTCATCTGCCTGCAGTTTGACTTCAGGCACAGTCAGGGGGTGGGCACAACTAAGCCCCCAGGCTGTGGACAGCTCTCTGAAGCTGCACTTGGAGGGCTTGGCTTAACCACTCTCCCTGTCTGGAGGAAAGGCACTCAAGCACAGAGCATGAAGGTTTCTCCTCCTCTGGCCAGGGAGAAGGAAGAGCAGGGAGGGCAAGGGCTGGTCTGGAGCCGCCGGACGGCCCAGCTCACGAAGCAAGAAGCCCCCTTTGTGGCCATGCCGGTGTTTAGTGCCAGTTCCACAGCAAAATTCCTGCAGATTGGTGGTCCCAAGGAAGCCCTCTCACAATATCACTGAGAAGCCAATTACTGACACTGCAGCCTCACAGCTGCTTTTCCCTGTAAGTTGGCAGAAACACTCTTTAATAAACATTTATGAGACTGTCAGATGGGGCGTCCCTTCTTGTAGAGCCATGTGGCTGGCAGGGATGGCTCCTGAGAGGCCTTCTACCTGAGTGCACTGTGCCAGACGGAGGAGCCTCACTCCAACGGTTGACTTTTGTGTAGAGAATCTGTTTGGCATGCCCAGGCTGCTCACATCAATACATTATTAAAGGAAAAAAACCTGCAAACACTAAAGACAGAGGCACATTGTTCCCGGCTGCAGTTTCTTTTCCAAGTGAGGTCAGAGCAGACCACTTTCAAAAACGCAGGCGCACTCCATGCCCCTCACCAGTCTCCCTCCAGCCCCCGGTATTCTCCAAGGCCCTTCTGTTGTTTCTGGCAAATCTTCCTTGGCTCGGCTTGGGCCAGGGAGGCCGCTCCGCGGTCCGAGGAGTAAACATAAATGGATATTGTTCTTGACATGTTGTGAGCGTGTCCGTCTCTTGTATCTGCAGAGAGCACCAGGCCTTTGGGCCTCTTTGTGCCCTGCTTCATTTTTAATGACAATCCCTGAAAGCAGGGAGAGCAAGATGTTGTCACCTTGGCACATTTCCTTCCTGATCAAGCATGGCTGGCAGCCCCGCTGAACTTCAGAGGAGAGAAGACCGGATCCCCCGGTCGGTCCCACCCTTCCCAGCCCCCTTCTTCCCAGGAGGCAGAGCCCAACTCCGACACCCCGCTTCAGCCGGGAATGGGAAACAGGGGGTCTGTGTTTCAGAAGGAAAGTCCCATCTGTAAATTATTGTTGTTGACCAATGATGGGACTGTTTTAGATCCAGCCACCCAGTTCCTAAGGTATCCACGGCAGGTACTTGAACGCAGACCCCAAAAGACCTTTGAGGTCAGCTCTCCTCCATGGCACCAAGTCACAGTCACCTGAGGCGAGGATGTCTATCACCACAACAACAGTAAGGAGGGACACCTCTAAAGCCTCAGGGTCTTTGCCACAGCCTGGGGGTGCACACGCTGGACCTCAGGCCTGGCCTGCCTGGCCAGGGCGGCTCGCAGGCCCTACCCTTGGCCTTGCTGGTGGGTTCCTGTCAGGTGGTCTGAGCTCCCGGGCTACAGTTCCCTGAGGTGTGTGCAGTACTCAAGAGGCACGGCCATCTGCCCACCTGCCAGCAGGGCCCTCCGTCTGCTGGAGGGGCTTCCCTGCAGGAGGTGGCCTGCTCGTGGGGCCTGGACTCCAGAGCGCTGCCTGCAGGGAGGGAAAGTTCTGGTCATCTTCCTGGAGGAACCCATGAGAAGCCAGAGTCCTTCTTCAAGAAGCCACACTTAGGTGTGTGTCCCCAGCTGGGCCAGCCTGCTGTGGGTACAGGCACACTTTACCTAGCTGAAATTAGTAATCGGTAAACAGAAGCTTGGTTCCCTGGGACCCTTACTTTTAAAAAAGACAGAGGTCAAAAAATATCGGTATCATCTTCACTTTTCCAAGTAATTTTCAAAGTCAGAAGCACTTAACCACATGAGAAGGGAGCGCTCTGCTTGCCTGTGAGGACAAGGACGCTCCTGGGCTGGTGGAGGAGGCCATCGGCTCAGCCCCAGAGGGCCCAGTGCCCCTGAACTCACGTGCCCAATCCTCCCGGGCCACAGCGCCCCAGGCATTGGTCCCTGAGAAAGGGGAGCTGTGTCCACAAAAATCCTGCCTAGAGTATCCACAGACGCTTAGTTCATAATACCCCAGGGAGCAGTGGCCCAGATGGCCTTCAGTGTGTCTATTGGCCATGTGGACTTTGCTTACCCATAGCAGGGGCACACTGGCAGAGACAATGGACTCTGGACAGCTGCTGGCTGGACTTACCTGCCACATGGTCCACTTCAAAAAACTTGTCTAACTATAGAGATGGAGGCTCTGTGGTTGCCCAGGGCTGGGAAGGGGACAGAGGGTAGGGGAGTGGCAGGGATTCAAGAGGGTCGCTCCTCAATAACCGTGGTGCCCCCGGTCTGCAAGGTGTGGGGTGACAGGTGAGATGCAACTGCTGAGACACACAAGTCCACACCCAGTCACACCCGGGGCACACGTACAAATGTGGGTGTGAATGCTCATACACGATGCATGACACACGTACACACATGTGCACACACTGAAAACACACACACAAGTGCATGTGAAGTTGGTGAAATCTGAGTGACCTCTAAGGGCTGTTCCAAGCTCGTGGTGTTGCAGTGCAGCACTATTATCCCCCTGGGGCCCCGGGGTGGGAGGAATGCGGATCTCTATTAAATTTTAAACTGCCTTGTAAATACAAATATCTCAAAATAAAACCTTCAAAGCTTTATTTAAAAAAAAAATTCAAAAATAAGGTGACCCTAAAATTGACGCACTGGATGTGTTTCACAGAGCTGTTTAGGGGATAGGCAGTAGGTACAGTGAGGTGGACGGGGCCTCCCGGCGTTGCTCCAGGGACGCTCATCCTCAGGATTCTGCCCTGTCTGAGCCACAGGCAGGCTGTATGTAAGAGCACCACTGGATGATGGGCCTCAGCACCTGTGCCCCTTGCTCCTCCCCTGCTGACACCCTTTGGCCCTGTCCCATGGGGGCTGCGGTGACAGTACGCACTTTCTGGGTGGCGGAGCGCTGGAAAGGCAAGTTCCTGCTGTGGTTCTAACTGGTTCTGAGCCTAGGCGGGAGCTAGTTAGAGACAGCAAAATCAGCTCCCGTCCTGGAGGACCTGGAGGCGTTGGCTCTTGCTTCTTTCTAAGCCGTGTGGCAAGGGACATCCATTGTGCTCCCAAGAGCCTGCGGTTCACTGGGCAACGGTGCAAAGAACTCACATGCCAAAGGGCACCAAACTGAACCCCACACACGGCCCTGCCCTGGCCCTGTGTCAGACGGCCCTGCCATCCTGGATGCTCGAGGGGCCACAAGCCTGGACCCTGGGGCCATCTGAAAACATCCAGCAATGGTGGAACTGAGTACTGGGCCTGCTCCTCGGAAGCTCTCCAGCCCTGGATGGTGAGAGCGCACAGGCACCGGTCTGCTCAGTTAATTCACTAATGGGGTGCTCAGGACCCCGCAGGCCCCCTGGACCCCTGGACTGAGTGTGAAGGCCCCTCTCTGCACTCTGCTGTCTCCCTGAGCAGGACACCCAGGAAGTGGAGGGAGCTGCACAGGGAGCAGAGAGCACCCATTTCTGCTGCGGTCCAAGTCTCCGGACCCAAAGACAAAGCCTGGGCACACCTGATTCCCCCAGGAGCTTTGGAAAGCTCCTGTTCTCAAGACGTTCCCAGCCCAGCATCCCAGCACCTGGTGATCCTGGTGTGTAATGAGGTCATCCCTTTCTGACCCCTGAACTGACCTCAAACAGCAAAGGTCAGACAGTGGGGACCGGCACAGGGCCTGGTCAGCTCGTCCAGCTGCTCACTGGTTCTGCCCTTTCTCATCCTTACGGACCCTTCACCTACCGCCGCCCCCTCTGAGCACAGGCTCCAGCCTGCAGGCAGTCCACCCCCTTGGGTCCTGTCTCCTGGGGCCCCCCATCAGCCATGGCGGTATGGTCCTAAGTACCAGCCCTGGAAGGCAGGCGCCGACGGAGCAGGAGAGAGCGCCCCCTCCTGGCCGAGGCATCTGCTAGGGGAGGTCAAGGGGCCAGGACTGCCCCCTGGCAACCTTCAGAGCTGGAGGGTGGGACCCAGCACCCACCGAGACGCCCTCACCCGCACTTCTCACCCAGGGGCCTTCGACCCACCTTGGATGTGCTGGGACCCCACGCTGAACTGTAGGCCTGTCTTGGACGGTACTTTCCTGGTCACTGGAATCCCAGTCCTCAGCTTCGCCAGGGCCTGCCACTGCCCGTGCCATCCTTACCTGGTGGGACTGGGCCAGCCTAGAAGCCGGAGGCAGCTGCCATGGGAGAGCCCATCTTCCTGCGGTGCCAGTGCACGTCAGGGTTCCTGGACCCGCCACCGTGCCCACCTCTGCCTGTCCCAAACACAAAGGCTGGCACAGCAACGCAGAGCTCCTGGGCTTCTGTCCGCCCTCACCACCTCCTGGTGGAACTGCTGATTTTCTCCATCTCCAGCCATGCCTCAGCTGACCCTCCTTTCCCTCAGCAAATGGAGCAGCATCCCGCCACCCGAGTCACACGGGGAGAGCAGGAAGGAGTGTGACATAAACGAGGCCCGAACAGGAGGGACATGAGGCCCTCCCTCCAGGAAGTCAGGTGGCCTCGGGGACCACACCTTCCAAACAGCAGCTCCCGCTCCCTCCCCACGCTGTGCGCTGTGCGTCTCATCACCTCAAATACAGACACAAAGGCGGAAGAGGGCCGCGTGTCAAGGAGAGCAGCAGCAGGCACAGACGCCGGCCGTGGATTCCCTGGTAAAAGCCTCGCAGCTTCTTCAGCCTCGACTTCTTTGTCACTACTGCACAGCAGAAAAAAGACGTCAGGGCCCTGGAAAACAGAGCAGGCCGCAGGCTACTCCAGGATTCAGGAAAGTGAGCTTTGAGGGCAGATGGAGACCTGCGCCCAGACGGCCGTGAAGGAACACAAAAGACACCTAACTGGAGACTGGGACAAGTGGCAGAGACCACCAGATGAGGTGGCGTCCTTCATCTTACCACTTGAGCGCATCCAGAGGGGACATGGGCTGTGAAGAAATCCACCACAGGCCAAGGACAGGACACAGGCAGCCAGCAGGCCCACAGAGGAGGTGACCGTGCAAGCCGGCACAGGCCCCCACTCCCGGCCCCACAGACCTGCCTGCACACCTCTGCCCTCGTCCTGCAGGTCCACTGTTCTCCAGGACAACCTCGGTGGGCCTGGGCCAAGCCTGCTCTGGGTCCTCTGCTATTGGCCATCGCTGGACAGAATCACCTGGCCAGCCCCGAGCCCCAGGTATCCAGTCAGATACCTGCTTCATGACGGTCCTGCTGGGCTTCAGCCCAGGTCAACCCACATGTGTCCAGGGAGACCTGCCCATTCACCTGCTCTGCACAGGGGTACGTTTGCCAGGTCACACCACCCACCATGCACCGTATTTATGGGGCATATTTTCTCCCCCCGGGAGGATGGCTGAGCAGCTCAGAAACAAGAGCTGAGGGTACTGGCCCCAGAAGAGGGATCCAGGGGGCAGGACTGCCCACCAGGGACGGGGAGTGGGTGTGTGCACAGAGGAGCCCCAGGGCCTCCGGGACTCCTCACTGGGAGCACACGGGGAGCGATGGCTCCCACCTCTCAGACTCCAATGCTCACGGCAGGTGCTGCCCTCTGCTCTACTGACCAGTGAGGTCCATCGCCTCTTCTCCATAGGATGGCTAAAATCTGAACCATCAGAACCAGACGTCACTCTAAAATTGTGTTCCAACTGATTGTTTAATCCAAGAAACGGTCTCTTCCTTTCTTTACCATGAGGGGGAGACACTCGTGTGCTGGGGTGGCAATGCCCCCATCAGCCCATTGGCCACTGACTCTGCTCTGACCTAAGGCAGGCTGATGAGGCTTTGTGCAAGGACATCAAATCAAGGCGCCACCAAACTAGCAGCATCTATTCACGCATCGCCCAGGCACCATGAGTCCACCCACCCACGTATCCCCCACCCCATCATCCACCCATCTCTATTTACTGCCCACCCCAATTTATGCCTCCACTGTCCACCAACTCATTCCTCCACCCATCAAATCACCCACCCGCCCATCCGTTTCTCTAGTCACCCACCCATCATTTCCTCCACCTCTCCTTTCACCTCTCCACCACCCACCCATCCAGCCATCACCCACCCACTCCTTCACCCACCACCCCCCATCCACCCATCCCCCACCCATCCACCACTCACCTACCCATCCACCCACCTGTCTCTCACCCGCCAATTCTTTCAGCCATTTGTCCACCTGCCCATTCACCCATTCACTCAGGAACTTCCACCACCACCTGAGATACGCCCACACGGTCCCTCGGGTCACAGGGTGGGCCCCTGGCACTGAGTGGAGATTTCTACCCGCAGTAGCAAGGAAGAAACAGGAGGCCTCCTCACCCTCCAGGAGGGCAGAGTCTGCCCTTCAGGAGCTGAGAGTGTGCCTTCCTCTGTGCACAGGAGTTGTGATGAGAGTCAGGAGGGACATTTCCATCATGCCACAGCGAAGTCACTGGAGGTGCAAGCGCCCCGAGGGCCACAGGGGTCTACACCCACTGACCCTTGATGAGCACTCCAAGTCCCCAAGTCCATCACAGGCCCCTTGCCTTTGTGTCTAATGAGATGCGTACAAGCACTGACATGACCTTCGACATCCCCATAATGAGTGTGAGGACGCTCCCTGTTATTTCTACCCGTGAGGTTAAATAGAGGCCTTAAGTAAACAAGTGAATAAACAACCCGCAGTGGAGGTCAACTACCGCCACGGATCTGCTGAGCGCGAGGAGATCCGGCTCCTGACACTCACGCAGGAAGCCCCCGTCAGAGTGCAGGGTCAGTGAGGAGCCCAGGCCAGGGCCCGTGAGGCTCCACCCTGAGCAGCGGCCCCAGAGTCACCACGCCCCGCGTGGCTTGCACCTCAGCCCAGGTGGCTACGCGCTGCAACAGCAGCTTCTGGTCACTTCTGGGGACGGCGCAGGAGGAAGGACCAGTGCATAATTTAATTGCTTTTCCTCCCCCTCAGGTCTGCATATTATATTATATTGAAAAGTAATTATGCAGCAAAAGTAAAATGTCAGCCGGGCTGCCTGTGAAGCACGGCACAGATGTGAATTATTCTCTTCCTCGCGTCTCGGAGACGTCTCTATACCTCCGGTCACACACCACGGTGTGTGCTCCTGGGCTGCAGTATCTACGCACACGAGATGAGATTTGTGTGTTTTTTTTTCTTCCTTGCAGCATCTAGATCCCAAGCTGAGTGGCCTTGTTGGCAATGATTGATTACCCAATATCTAATTAAACCTGATCCAATCACTTATTATGCAGAGTGGAACAAACAAACTGAAGGCGACTGTCAGCATGTGATTGATGATGTGGCCAGCCCGGCTTCTGTGGCTCCTAATGTCCCGACGCTTGTTACAACAGGCAGAGCCGCGCCGGACCAAGCGCCTGTCACTCCCCGCCCGCCCGCTGCCCGCCGCTGGACACCCTCCCCTGGCCCCAAGTGCACTTTGAGATGAGAAGTTGGATGGGCATGGGGTAGGGAGGCCAGGTTCTGATGGCCGAGGCTCTGTTGGGGTCAGTTACATAACGGGATCAAAGTCTTCACCAAATCAGGCCTCGAGCGGCTGTGCGTGGAGGGGTCCCAGGAGGGCAGGAGGCATGTGCCACAGCTGTGGGCGTCTCAGCCGCGCCTACTGTGGTGCACACTGTGTGCGTGTGTCCATGTGTGGTGTGTGCCCAGGGTGCCCTCCGGGAGAGTGGCAGATAGGACATTGAAGCAACCCTAGCAGGTCACAATTTCTTTCTATTGTCTGCCAGGATTCTCTTAGCAGCTCTCATTTATAAATTTTTCAGTTTTAATGTTTTAATTATTTAAAATGCAAATAGGTTCAAGAAGAAAGCCGCAGAAAATACAAATTCCCTAAACAAACTCCCTCGTGAAGGGGCCCCTGCAGGGGTGCAGCGCGCAGGGCTCTTTGCAGACACTGCCGCACAGTCTTGGAAGGTCCTGTCCTGAGACCTCGGAGTCCCAGAGCACTCAGTCTGGAGGCTGGACGTGAGTCTGGCTGCAAAAGACAGGGCAAGTGCCCGCTAGGGGACAAGGATGTCTTGAAAGAAGACAGGGCACAGCAGAATCGTCCAGGACCATCGTGGGAGCAGACCTCCCTGTGCCCTGGTCCCTGGTGGGAGGACATCGTGTGAGCAGACCTCCCTGTGCCCTGGTCCCTGGTGGGAGGACATCGTGTGAGCAGACCTCCCTGTGTCCCCGTCCCTGGTGGGAGGACATCGTGTGAGCAGACCTCCCTGTGTCCCCGTCCCTGGTGGGAGGACATCCTGTGAGCAGACCTCCCTCCCCTGTCCCTAGTGCACTTTACTACCCTACCCACGGGGCAGAGTGCCGCTCGGTGCCACCTGGTGCTGGGCGTGTGGGGTCTGCGGGTGGTGCACAGCTAGGCTGGCCCTGCCCCGTGCTGCTCTGGGGACGAGGGCCCGAGAGGTGCAACAGCAGCAGCAGAGCTCCTAGGCCAGAGAATCAGCAGAGGGGGGAGAGAGCGAGCACTAGTCACTGAAGACCCCCTCGCCCACCCAGTGCTGCCCCTCAGCTGCTTCCTGAGTCTGGTCAGTTCTCCTGACCGCCCAGAGCCAGACTCCTTCATCTGGGAAACAGGTAAACTCATCTGCTTTGAGCAAAGAGAAGAGGAGAACAGGATTCCTGGGGACAGGCACGCAGGGGGAGAGAAGTCGAGGCTAGGCTCCAGGCTCCTGTGGCTCCTGCCCGGCTGTGGGCCCCTCGTTCCCTGCAGGTGACAGCAGACACTTGGCTGCACTTTACCACCCAGGGCAGCTCTCAGACCACTCACACCACCAGCCTGCTGAGTCCTGCCGAACGGCAGGAAGGTGGGACAGTCATGAGGGTGCACCTTGATGCTGGACTCAGACCTGCAGTCCTTGGTAGCTGGTGACAGAAGCGTAGAGAGCCCTCTCTCCACAGTGCCCCTCACCCCTCCCCTCTGCCCACCCTGCTCCGGGACACAGGGCTGCAGACCTGGGTTTGATGTCAGTGGTTAAGTTGTGCCAGCTACTTCTTCTTAGAATTGCTGAGGGTGGGACTGAACCAGTGGGCAAGTGTGGTCAGCGTGGCAGATGTGACCTGCTCTGGTGAGCATAGTGGCTGAACAGTTCCCCCTTTCAAGGAGAGCCAAGCGCACCCTAGCAGGCACAGGCACACAGGGCTGGGCTGCAGCTCTCGTTCCGTGTGGTTATTGCCTCCCGGCACCTGCTCTGTGAGGGGGCTGTGGGCTGCAGCACAGGGGTGGGCCCTTCAGGGCTTGGCTACCAGTCACTGGTGCCGAGACCCAGGCTGGAGAGGAGGCGTCTGCGAATGCTCCTTCCTCGGGAGTGGGAGACTTTCTCTGAGACCAGATGCAGACAGCCTCCGTCCCTGTGCACGGGGGTGGCTCCCGCTGACAAATCCTGAGCCATTTCCTTCACATTGGCCGTGCACTTCCTCTCTCCTGTCTCAGCAGGTGGCATCTTATTTTCATAATCACTAAATTAAGATAGAAAGTAAGTGGCACAGAGGTGATTCCAGACCGTGGAAATGGGCATTCTTAAACTGAAGTCAACTGGGATGTTAGGAAATGAAGTTATTTCTTTTTCTTTCCCTGTCTTTGATATAGAGCTTGGGGAAATAGGAGTCTGCAGAGCAGATGAAGGTCAGAAAGTTATTTCTAGAGCACACCAGGATCCGAAGGACATGGGAGCCCCGGGCTGGAGTTCTGCAGAAGGGGTTTGAGCACAGGGCACTGCAGAGCCGGCTTCAGAACCCAGAAGGGACCCCACGTCGGCATCACGCTTGCCAGACAGGGTGCTCACCAACCACTGGCCCGCCCAGTGATGCCAGGCTGCAAGGGAGCCCCAAACAGAAATCTGGAACTCAAGTAGGCTCTTCTCCACGTTGCACACAAGCCCTGTGCCTGGGGACCAGAGGGCCAGAGCCCGAGGAGTAAGTTTAGCACACAAAGGTTAGCCGTGGCGGGACTCGCGGAGCCTTTCTCTAAATTTTCAGTTCAATTAATCTCTGGAAATTCAGTGTCTGATCCCCATGACAGTAGCCTCTGGCTTCTTCAGAGTGACTGCCGAGGAAAAATTATCTGACACATATCAAACAAGCAAGAAACGACACTGGACAGCATTAATCAAAACTTTCTCATTTCCCGAAGAATTAAGCATTAAATAATTAATCCCAGCACTACAGGCAGCTGTAAAGAGGCCTCGCGCCTCCCTGCTGGTAAGAATTTGTCCTTGTCTGAAAGACTAGATTGATATATTTATTATTTATCAGATTAATCATGGCCAGGAACATTATAGATTGGCAGCCGGTCCCAGCCAGCAATGGCGTCGGCCACATCTGAGCGGCTGCAGAGGCTGCAGAGGAGCTGCCCCCCAGCTCCCGGCAAAGGGAGGAAAGGGGTACAAAGTGTGGCTTTTAAAAGAGGAACACAAATAAAGCCGAGGAAGATGACAGCTGATGGGGAGGATGCCAGGCGGGGGCTCGGTCCTGTGCCTGTCCCCGGGGCCTGCCTCCCTGGAGAGGGCCAGGGCTCAACCCCGGGGCCTGCCCGCTCCCTGAGCCCGAGACTCTTCCATCCCCTCCCCTCTCCACCTGCCCAATGGCACCCGAAGGCAGCCTCCGCCGTACTCTCAGGATCGAGTCCTTAAGGTTGGAAGTGCCTGGGAGCCGACCGCCTCCAGCTGAAGGCGGGGGACCAGGCCCAAGGGGACAGGATGCAGAGGACAGTGACTGCTGGCTCAGGCACAGTGGCGGCTCAGTCCCACTGGAGGGGTACAGACCAGGGTCTGCACTCCTGGGGACAGAGCATTCGGGGACCTGCCCGTGGCTTTGGCAGGGAGCGCACTTCACACAGCCACGGTCAGAGATCCATTAGTTCCCACATAGAGAGCAGCTGGTTGGTTCACAGGTAGTTTAAGGAAAGCAGGTCACACAGGCAGGTAAATCCAGGAGACACTGGTAAAATGGCTTCAGTGGGTGCTTTTCTCCAGACTGAAGGGCTGGGTGGGACTCTGGGTGGCTGGCACAGAGTGCTTCCCAGCCCAGCGGGGCCGGAGCACCTTTCAGATGCTGGCTGGACCATGGAGTGCCATGGAGTGCCAGCCTCCCCAGCTGACATCTGCAGCCCGCCACCTCCTGGCTCAGGTGTGAGGCCAATCAGAGCCCAGGAGGAAGCCACGAGGATCAGCCGGGCCCTCCGTCCACGGGATGGCTGCCCTGACTGAGAGGCAATTCCTGAGCACTGTGGAGGGACCCAGTGACACCACTGTCCCTGGGCCTCCCTCTAGCCACTTCAGGGGCAGCTGCAGGGTGTGCCAGGGCCCTGCCGCCACGTGGGAAGGGGTCTGCTCACAGCTCCAACTCCCTAAGTGACTCACCATGGTGGCACTAGCCGAGGTGAGTGCAGCCTGTGACACAGAGCTATAAACCACACTGACAATGATTCTGGGGGTAATTCAAGCAGGATGAATGTGATTTTCCTGGAGTAAGTGCCACGGACCCTCAGATCTCTAGCAGTGGCTCCAGGTGGCACACCCGTCCTCGTTGATGTGATCCAATCCCAGCAGCTGCAGGAGACCCTCACACTGAGCCCCTTCGGCAGAGAGGGCCACCTCCATCATGTCACCAGACTGCATCCCCTGTTCTGGTGGACACTACTGGGCCAGCCACAGAGCCCCATGGCCCCACAGTTCCGGGGTCAGTGGCACAAGCGCTGACCCTGTGAGAGGACTTCCCAGGAGCACCTGTGCCCATGGAGGGGCTGCCTTCCCCCACAGGGGAGGTGAGGGGCTTCCGACGCACGGCCTTTTCCGAAAGTGATGCTCAGCTGGCAGGTCAGGGGAAACTACACTGCTTGGCATGAGGGAAAACTAAGACCAAGAGCTCAGTGTGACTGTCGGGTGCCACAGCTTTCCCACACGAGTTCATCCTTCGCTCAGTAATAACTCCCTAGGTACAACACACAGGCCACCTGTTTAAAAATATATTGAGAGTCCGCTCATGCCTCTTGGGAATGCAGAAGAACCATCATCAGTGAATTTAGAAAGGGGAGGTGAAGGGTATGAATAATTTAATTTCCATTGCCCAGCAAATTTGCAAACCGTTTGAAGTCATCATTTTTTTTTTTCCTTTTAGTCTGATTAACTAGATGCTGCTTTCCCCATTTCCAATATCACAACTATTTTCTGGGCACCGGGGTGTGCTGAGCCTATGTGTGGCTGCCCCAGGTCTCCCCTTGGAGCTGGCCCTGCAGGGGGTCAGGGCGGTGAGCAATGTGGCTGGTGAGGCCTGCCCCAGCACACCCAGGTGAGGAGAGGCACAGACAGGTGTGGCCTCGGGAAGCCCACACAGGTGTGGCCGTCACATTAAACAGGACATTGACAGAAGACTGCGACTCAAAAGCCCTTGCAAACTAGACCTTCCCAAACAGGGTGCTCCAAGAAGGGCCCGCTCCACAGGTCAAGGTGACTGATGACCAGTGTCAGCACGGGGCCACTGCCGTGAAGCTGTGGCAACATCACAGGAAACTCAGATCTGTGTGCCTGGTGTCAGGTGTGGATGCCACCAAGACACCCAGTTCCCAACCCAACAAAGACAATGGAGTCGGCATGCCGCCCTTTGGCCCCTTTTGCCCATGGGTCAGCTCAGGTCCTCAGGTCCCTGCTGTGGTCTGAAGTTGGGGTCACTCACAGGTCCTACACTCAACCCAGGGGTGGCCTGAGGAGGCAGGGCCTGAGGAAGGGAGAGGTCCTGAGGCCTCCTAATGGGGTGCTGTGGTTGGACCAGGATGACCCCAAAAGCTCATGCTCAGCAATGTCCAGAGGTGGACTTGGAAGAAGCGAGTGGACTCTGAGGGCACTAATGAGAGTGGATTGATTCACTGGAGGCCAACCAGTGGCCAGGAGGTCGGCCAACCTAGAGGAGTCCCGGGTGTGCCCTGGGAGGTTGGCCTGCTCCTCAGCACCCCTCTGCTTTCCGCTGCCGTCAACTGAGCAGCTGTCGCCACCATGTCCTTCTACCTGGACACTTCTGCCTTGGAGCCGCTAACCCTGCATTAGCCCCTCCCAGCCAGGAGCCAGCATAAACCTGCCTCCTCTAAGCTGTTCTTGTAGGGTATTGTGTAGTGAGGACAAAAAGTGAACAGGGTTAGTGCCTTAAAAACCCAGAGACCCAGAGAGTTGCCGCGCCCTCCATCTGCTGTGTGGGGGCCAGTGAGAACACAGCTCTGCACACCAGGACAGGCCCTCGGAGTGACCTGGACGTCCCCGCATACCAGGACAGGCCTTCAGAGAGACCTGGACGTCCCCGCACACCAGGACAGGCCTTCAGAGAGACCTGGACGTCCCCGCACACCAGGACAGGCCTTCAGAGAGACCTAGACATCCCCGCACACCAGGACAGGCCCTCAGAGAGACCTGGACGTCCCCGCACACCAGGACAGGCCCTCAGAGAGATCTGGACGTCCCCGCACACCAGGACAGGCCTTCAGAGAGACCAGGACGTCCAGCACACCAGGACAGGCCTTCAGAGAGACCTGGACGTCCCCGCACACCAGGACAGGCCTTCAGAGAGACCTGGACATCCCCTCACACCAGGACAGGCCTTCAGAGAGACCTGGACGTCCCCGCACAGCACGACAGGCCTTCAGAGTGACCTGGACATCCCCGCACACCAGGACAGGCCTTCAGAGTGACCTAGACTTCCCACACACACCTGGACAGGCCTTCAGAGAGACCAGGACTTCCCCGCACACCAGGACAGGCCCTCGGAGTGACCTAGACTTCCCACACACACCTGGACAGGCCCTCGGAGTGACCCGGACATCCCCACACACCAGGAAAGGCCCTCGGAGTGACCCGGACATCCCCGCACACCAGGACAGGCCTTCAGAGAGACCAGGACATCCCCGCACACCAGGACAGGCCCTCGGAGTGACCTGGACGTCCCCTCACACCAGGACAGGCCTTCAGAGAGACCTGGACATCCCCGCACAGCAGGACAGGCCTTCAGAGTGACCTAGACTTCCCACACACACCTGGACAGGCCTTCAGAGAGACCAGGACTTCCCCGCACACCAGGAAAGGCCCTCGGAGTGACCTAGACTTCCTACACACACCTGGACAGGCCCTCGGAGTGACCCGGACATCCCCACACACCAGGAAAGGCCCTTGGAGTGACCCGGACATCCCCGCACACCAGGACAGGCCTTCAGAGAGACCAGGACATCCCCGCACACCAGGACAGGCCTTCAGAGAGACCTGGACGTCCCCGCACACCAGGACAGGCCTTCAGAGAGACCAGGACGTCCCTGCACACCAGGACAGGCCCTTGGAGTGACCCGGACATCCCACACACACCTGGACAGGCCCTTGGAGTGACCTAGACATCCCCGCACACCTGGACAGGCCCTCAGAGTGACCCGGACATCCCACACACACCTGGACAGGCCCTTGGAGTGACCCGGACATCCCACACACACCTGGACAGGCCCTTGGAGTGACCTAGACTTCCCACACACACCTGGACAGGCCCTCGGAGTGACCTAGACTTCCCACACACACCTGGACAGGCCCTCAGAGTGACCCGGACATCCCACACACACCTGGACAGGCCCTTGGAGTGACCCGGACATCCCACACACACCTGGACAGGCCCTTGGAGTGACCCGGACATCCCCGCACACCAGGACAGGCCTCGGGCTGACCTGGACGTCACCTGCGGCTCTTGGTTACAGCAGTCCCAATTGAGACGAGCCCCTCAGCTCCTGGGCCAACCCCTGCAGCCCCTCAGGTGTGTGCAGGTATTTATGGTTCTGCCCACACACAGCTGTATGTCCCAGCTGGCTGCCTGGCACTGCACACAGTAGGACAGCATCTGTGTTGACTGTGCCTGAAGACACATCTGGTGGACTCCAGGCCTGGAGCTGCTTCCCTGGGTGTTCTGGTCGCCAGGCCACCGAAGCAGCTAATCGCAGGTCAGTGCCCTGACTCTGGAGAGACCCCTCTCTAAGGATTTGCATTCATCCTTGTAAGTCTAAAACAGGGCCAGCCCCCAAGACGGCGCCACCTCGGCCAGGGGACAGAGGACACGGGCCACGACAGTACTGCTCAGGAGCCTGCAGGCGAGCAGTCCGACCACAGCCCTCCAGAGAGCCACTTAGAGAAGGAGGCTTAAAACATGTGAATGTACCAGCACAATTTATAATTTCCTGGTAGATATAGACGATCCATTAAGATGAAGGCATTTTAAAGGGATCAGTTATGATGAATGAAACTTAAAAAAAAATCAAAGGAGTTTTTCCCCATAATCATTTCTAGGGCAGAGAGGATTATTAGTGAATTTCATAAAAATTCAGAAATCCTTTTATTCCAATATCATGTTAATTATGAGAAAACTGTAAGAAGACAGAAAAGCCACACAAAGCGCTGAAGTAGCAACAGTCTCGGTGGGAAAACCCCACGGGGAGAGTGGGAGGGACTTGCCGAGTCTCACCTGAGTTTGCCTGCGAGCAGGGAACCCAGCCTTAGCGTGTCGGGCGCTCCGCGAGCTGGTTTGTTGAGGGCCGTGATTCAAAATTAAATGCTGGACATGAAAGTTAAAAACGTTATGATTTAAAGGATGATGCTGAAACGGCACCATTTCCCTGGGCCGCAGACTCTGGCTGGCACCTGACTGCTGGAGAGGCCTTGCAGTAGGCCTGGTTCCCCTTCCCTCCCCGGGATCCTGTCCCTGTGTCCTGGCCCCAGGTCCCTGGGACTCCTGCTGCAGCCTGACCAGCTGTCCAGGTGGGAGTCTCTCACCACGGAGCTCAGCCAACGCCGGAGCTCAGGGTGTGCTTCCCTGTCTTCCTGCCTAGACCTGTGAAGGTGAGGGACGGAAGGGCAAGTGTGCCCCCCTCCACGGTTCTGCTGTGAACGGCAGAACAAACTGAGCAGACCCCCTGGGGTTGGAAAAGGACTGTAAACATCAGCAAGGAAGTTGCTCCTCTGGACAAAGGAGCTGAGTTCCAAACACACCTTCCCTGTCGAGCACGACTCAGTCATCATCAGTATGATCCAACTACCGGCCACATTCATCCAGTTCATGTTGGAACCATGCGCTGGCTCGTGGCAGGACTTGAGAAAGCCCAAAGAATTATTCTGAGAATCAATTCCTTATGTGGCCTGTTGTGGTTTGGATGTGAGGGGTCCCCCAAAAGCTCGTGTGTGGGACCATGAAGAGGTTTAGTGGAGAAATGACCAGGTCTGAGAGACTTACCACACTCAACCCCTGATGGGATTAGCCGGCGGTGACCGAGGTCGATAAAGTGGGGCGTGGGGGCGTGCCTTCAGGGTGTATATTTTGTATCTGGCAAGTGGAGTCCCTCTCTGCTTCATGATCATCAGTTGAGCGGCTTCCCTCCACCACACTCTTCAGCCATGCTGTCCTGACTCACCTGAGCCTCAAGGAATAGAGCCTGCTGTCTATGGGCGGAGACCCCTGAAACCAGGAGCCCCCAAATAAACTTGTCCTCCTGAAAATCCTTCTCATCAGGTCTTTTAGTTGCAGCAATGAAAAAACTGAACCAAACACCGCCTTTACAATAAAATTAGACTATCATAATTTGTTGCTTATATGCTATATATTCTTTATATCAGTAAAGATTTATATTATGTTTGCACATACATGCAAATAATCTTTTCAGGCATCGAGATATCTACCAGCACTTGGCATCTCGAATAACTGATATCTTTATAAAAGAATCAAGACACCAAAATCAAAATGGATCACCAAATATGTGTCAAATGGATTTCTCCCAAAGAAAGTAAGGTGGTTTGCTTTAGCAATCTATTAATAGATTAAGTCACATTACCAGGTTAACTATTAGGGCGACAAGCCACATAAACAGATGCAAGTAATATTTTCATGTATATTAATTATGTGTAATAATTGTAATGTATATTAAATTTGTATATCTCACTAGTTTTAAAAATCTTCTAAAGAGTACTCACTTAACCCCATGAGGACTAGGTGCCTCACCCAGCCTTCAGGACCATTAGCCCGCCAGCTTGGGGCACCTTTCCCCTTGGACTCAGGTTGCCCAGGGAGTGCGACTTCCACGTTGCTACCCACGAGCCGCGCAGCTGGACAAGCTCCGGACTCCACTGAAATCCACAGAGCCAACAGAGCTGCGCTGCGTTGGGTGGAGACGTGCCGTGCCGACACCAGGTCACAGGCGCCACACCACAGGGCCCTGGCCAAGGAGGAAGCTGTTAGGTAGAGGGCAGTGCACTTCCTCAGACAGAGCGGCCGGGGAATGGGCAGGACCCGGTGAAAAGCAGGGCTTCCACACACTGAGAGGCTTAAATGAGACTGAGTCAGAGCTGAAATGGAAAATGTGCAGGTTGTTTTATTCACAAATTGGCAGGGAAGCACGTTAGGTGAAGGCGACAAGTGTTGTGAAAATCTGCTGCAGATGACCAAAGAATTGAGGAGGCTCTCTCTTCCTCCCTCCTGATTCTCCTGCTGTCCTCCCTCCTCCCCTCCCATCACTTCCATTTCCTGCACCCATTCTGGAAGGTTGTGAAACGTGTTGTAAGGTCACAGCTACCAGCAAGTTTGACTTTGATGCCAAAATACATAGGTGAAGAAAACAGGTCTGCTCTGTGATATGAGCGTCAGTGTTCAGTAGATGATGAGTACGTGCTGCACGAGGGCATCTGGAACTGTAAGACCAAGATGGCCTAAGAGGATGGATGCAAAACGATGGAAAGACAGGAAATTCAAGAAAAGCACCTTGGCCGCTAACCCTGGGTGCAAAGGAGCTCCGGGGTAGGTAGGCTTCCCAAGAGAGACACCAACGAGCCATGACCACGTGCACAGTGAACACACTTGCACACGTGAAGACCAAGGCCCACAGAAAGTATTGCAGCAGCGGAGATTTAGGAAACTCATAACTGCAGTGAGAAAAGATATTAAGACCTCAGCGAGAAAAGAGAAAAGACCAAGGACAGGTGGCTCCCGGGGGCAGGAACGAACAGGCTAACAGGTGGTCCCAAAATACACCATCAAAGACGAGATTCTTATTGGGCAGTTCTGTGGCCAACAGAAGACACCATGGGCCCAGAGAACGTAAGCCGGCCACCTTCACTGTCTGTCACACACGCACGCCAGCGGAGCCTTCTCACACCTTGCAGGGACAATGGCAGCGGTTTTTAATTGTGGGATGAGCCCAAGTTCATTGTAGGAACTTTTGCTGGGACAAGAAGTGTAGAGAGAACCTAAAAATAAACCTCAGGTAAGCATTTAGTCCACTTCTGCAGGGCATTCTGTGGTGTGTGTCGGCTTTGTGTGTGGGTGTATGTGTTTATGGGATTATATATTTTCTATATACATGTATTAATGATTTCTACAGAAAACAGAGGTCATGTTGACACATCATTCTCTTCTTGGTCTTCCGTCCTTGGCCAACCTGCGAAAGTACCCTCCAGAACACACTTTCCAGGGCTTGACTCTGCCTCCATGGCAGTGCAGTGGTTTGGGTGCCCATGACTGCAGGTTATTCTGCAGTGAACAAATTTAAGCATTTCTTGGACCACCACCCGGTGTCCACTGGTGACCCGGGAGCTCCTGTGGTTACCAGGAGCCTCAGCTCTGAGCCACCAGGTTTCACCCTGTGGGTGAGAAGCCAGGGGCAGCAGGGGCCCTGCATGACAAAGGCATGGGGACAATCCCCAAATCACCTGTCCTGCAGCCATCCAGGTGCCTACCCAGCGCCCAGGGCCTTACAGAGCACTGGGCTTGGCCACTGGTGCTGGATTTGGTTCCTCCAAATGGGTCACCTCCAGGGCCACACGGGGCCGGTGCGTTTTCTGGCTGCTCTGGCCTGGAAGCCACCCATCCACTCCTTCAGCTCCGCGCATCTGGAGGCACCTTCAGACAGTCCTGTGGGCACGGGGCTGCTCGGGCCACCTCTACTGGGTGTGACAATGCTCCGTGGCCACCTCTACTGGGTGTGACAATGCTCCGTGGCCACCTCTACTGGGTGTGACAATGCTCCATGGCCACCGTTTTGTACTATAGAGGTCACTCCATGTGAATGGAACCCCAGAGCTTTCTTACTGCCACTGACTTGACTTTAAAAAGAACAAAAAAGGCAGGAAACGTGGCTGCACAAATTAAGATAATGAAATCAGCATTTCCACCCACGTGAAGAGGTGGCCGTGCACAGCCATCGCTGGGCTTTGATAATAAGAGTCTAATCTTATTTTAGTTTTAAGAAATAGGACATTCATCTTATTAAAAATAAATATTTTATACAAGCTTTCATAATTTCTTCGTAGCAGATTGCGGTTGGAAGGTGCCTGTGTGCTGTCCTCTCACGGGGGCTGGTTCCGAGTTTGATTATTTCTTCATTGAAGTTGTTTCTTCCCACTGAGCATTAATACTTTGAATTTGTGTCATTAATTTCATACCTGACCTTGAGCTATATTTTTATTACATTAAAGAGCTCTGGAGTCGATTGTGTTCATTTAGGAATAAGTAGCAGGGGAAAATCCAGCTGAGAATGTGTGGAGCGTTTCTGTTGTGCACACTTGCTCCTCTTCACAGTGGCTGGCTGACGTCCGACCCACTCTTATGGACAGAACCAGAAGGAATGACCTTCTCTCTGGGCAAACAGGTGCCTGGCCCCTGAGCAACCTCAGCCCATCCCCAACCGCGCCTCCTTCAAGGACAAACCACCCACCAGCGGCACCTCCTCTGCTGCCCGTGCCGCAGTGGGTTGTGCCCTGGGAGCCAAACCCAGGGCATTGACCGCTGAGCTACACCTGGGTCCTTTTTACTCTTTCCATCACAGTGGGTGGCCCCGCTGTGAGCCTTTGGCTCTGCTGGTACTGGTACCAGAGGCACCCTGCTGGGTCGGAGCTCTCTGGGGCACAGTGAAGAGGGAGGGAGGGCGTGCGGCCAGAGGGCAGGGAAGGCAGTTGTGTGGCTGCAGGACTGTGTGGCATTTCACACCCGCAGGGGCCTGGGGGCTGGGGACCAGGGCTGAGGAGAGTTCTTCCGCCATGGCGGGTCGAACTTCTCTCCCAGTCGCACACTGAAAGAGCGGGATTTGTGGCAGGGAGTGACCACAGAAGTCCCTTCTGTTTGCCTCCCACTCTCCCTTGAAACCCACCACGGTGGCCTGGGCTTGGCCCTTCATGACAGCTCAGGGGCTCCCAGGTCCCAGGGGCCAGTTTAACCATCAATCCAGGCTCCCTCCAGGGCAGTCACGGTCTGAAGTCAAGATCTGTGGGCACAGGGCGCTGCCCAGAAGGGGCAGCCCTCTCCTCCCTGGGATGGAGCCTCGGGGCACCCTCTGCCCCTTCCACACCCACAGCCCCCAGGGTGCAGCAGGGACGATGGGAGACATTGAGGGAGTCAGGGAGAGGGCAGGGGAGGTGCCCGTGGCTGTGTCTAAGGAAGGCTGCGAGGTCCTTGACGGGCCCACAGAGCCCCGCGGGCCACACACACTGTCCCTGTCGGGGTCTGGCCACACCCGTGGTCCTCTGGGCAGGTCTGAAACGCCGGCAGGCTGCTCTCCCCGCGGGACCAGCACTGCCCAGCACAGCACTGAATGTCTTCAACAAGCGGAGGGTGTCCCGGCCAGCTCCTGTTCAGCAGGGCCTCTGTGAGGCTTGGACACTAGCCAATGTTCAAAGGGACATCCAGAACACGGTAGAAACCTGCGGCCCTCTGGGAGCCCGCACTGCAGGGACCCTGCTCTCTGGAAATCGGAGCTCTGGTCTCCATCAGCTGAGAGCTCCCATTGTCACTGTGTCACCGTCCCTGGTTGGGGCTACCTGGTCCCATGGCCACTGAGCCAGCTAAACACGCTACCTGCAGAGCAGGCTTTCCTCCGCTTCTCTGTACCCCGGAAGCAGCTCTGGGGCTCAGGCACTTCCTCCTCTTCAGGGTTTCTTTCTAAGCCAGCTCCCACCACCTTTCCACCAAGGGACACTTCCGGAGGTCACCCCTAAAGGCTGAAGGAACACAGGACCTCTGAGTGTGCGCTCGTGTCCAACAGCGTCCCACCTCTCCTGGCTTTCAGGCAATGAGCGGGGTCAGCGCTCAGAGCAGCTCTCTGAGGTGCCTTGGCCAGCAGCCTGCGGGCACAGAGGGACAAGGACCACGGGGTCTAGGCAGGGCACCCTGACCCCGACAGGTCACTGGCTCCTCCTCCTCTGTCACACTGTGTCCTTGGGTGTCCCACTCACTCACAGGCTTCTCCTGGATGTGGTGTCTCCACTGCTGGTGTCTAGCAGGCAGGGCTCTGGGGCGACTTGGTTTCTGGGGGTCCTCACGGCAGTGGCCCCGGTGGGGTGACCAGACCCTTGCTCATGGGCTCTGCCACTCAGCAGCTCCCACGTGGTGGCAGACCCTCTGTCTTATCCAAGCAGCAGTGACCAGCAACAGAGTCTCTCCCAATGCCAGAACAGGACCAAGGGCTCAGCTCCTCAGGTCTTGCCCCTGTAGGCGCCAGGATGAAGGAGTCCCCCAGCCCTCCATGGCTGCCCTGAGGCCCTGCCCTGGGCAGCACCTGTGCTCCCGCCCCTGGTGTCAGCCATGCAGTCAACCTGGCTCTCCAGGTGAGCTGCCTCCCTGGGCATCTGGCTGACCATCAGCCATGCGAGCAGCTGTGTGAACCCCATCTGCACCCCCCAACCCAGGCGTGGCTCTCCCCCTGGACTGGGAGCCAAACCCAGGGCATTGACCGCTGAGCTACACCTGGGTCCTTTTTACTGTTTCCATCTGGAGACGGGGCTCGCTGGTGGCCCAGGCTGAACTCTGACCTGCGTGCGATCTCCCTGCTCAGACTGAGCGGCGGGGTGACAGGCAGGGCCACAGCTTCCAGCCCAGGCTGGGCTCTCCATGCAGCCCCCGGTTTGGGCCCAAGGATAGATTCCCAACGACACGCCCCAGGGAGAGCAGCCTCGCAGCCTGGGAACGGGGCTGGCTCTGGTCTGATCTTCCCAGGTCCCCACCCGCACGTCCTGAGGCTCCAGAGAACCTTGGTCTGTCAGCTGTCCCCGGCTCGTGCACACACACAACCCAACCTCAACGCTCCCCTTCCTCCCGTGGCCTTTCCATGGGAAGCCCACACGTGGGGACCTTCTGACTGCCCGGGGTGGCTTTCTATTTGCAGGAGAGTGAGCTCCGCGGGGCCATCCGACTCCTCTCCGCTTCAGCCACAGAGGCTCACATCACATGGTGGCATAAAACCCAGGGGTCAGCCCACCACGTGGCCTGCGGCTCCTCCTCATTAGACCCTGACCCCAGATCCCTAATCGATCTTATCTTTATAATCCATGGTCAGCCCAAGAGGGATGCCACTGTCCCCCCAAATCAATCTCAGAGCCCAGAGCTGATGGCCATGGCTCGGCAGGGCAAAGCCATGCAGCCAGCAGCAGAAATCTTGAGTGGAGACAGCTATTTAAGAAGACTGGACCCTCCTACTCATCACCGATATGAAGACCTGGGCAACACTGAAAAGGTCAGGCCTCAGCCAAGAGTCGTGCTCCAGGACGCCAAGGCGGGCGCATCGGGGAGGCGGAGGCCGCGGAGGGCAGAAGGACCTTGCGTGCTGTGCCGAGGGGCTGCTTGGTAATTTGTTAGGCAAACACCAGCCATGTGCACGCAGGTGCCAGAGGACTGCGTCAGGTGTCCTACTTACACATTTAATTACATTTTCTGTTAGGATGGATTCTCCAAAGAATTGGAACCAGCAGCCTTGTGGTGGCAAGGCTCCCTGGGTCCCCGCGGCCTCACTCTGAGCTCCCTGGGCCATCCTGGAGGCAGCTGCTGCACTTGTGAATAAGGGAAAGGGCCAGAAAGAACTGCCCACAGGTCCACCCCAGACCTGCGGGGCAGGCCACGTCCACACTGGGGCTGCTCTCTGCGAGGTCCCCGGGTGTTAGCTTGCTGAAGCGAGGGGGTTTATCTAGTATTCTAAATTTGGTGGGATATGTCACCAATTATTTCCCCTCTGGATATCACCCTTTAGAGGTCTTCTGTCTGCACAGCAGTGGGATTCCCGCTACTCTGTGTCCTCTGGGGAGGACTTCTGAAGGGCAGCTGTCCGCCAGACGCTTCTGCAGACCCTGATCTCCCACATCTTGGCGAGAAAAGTTCAGAGAAGACCATGCCAAGATGAGGCTGCACCTAAACATGAGCATTTCCCCAGGTCTCCTGACAGAAACTCAAAGAAGAACCACGTTTCCATCCTGTAGACCACGGTGTCTCTGGACTGCAAGAGTCAGGCTGAGGGTGGGGGATGGACGCTGAGCTGCAGGCCTGGGGGGTCTTGTGGTGTGCATCTGTGGACTGGTGGGAAAGTGACCCAGCCCTCAGGAGGCCAGGCACCTGCCCACCTGTGCCCCGAGCTGCGGGGCCATCTGACAATCTCACCAGGTAGCCCGGGTGGCCTCGCGGCTCCAGCTGTGGGTCCTGGGAGCACGTACCTGCATGGATCCACAGGGCGTCCCAGGCCTCTGTCACCCTCAGGGCACATGCCTCTGTTCAGGGCTGGTGTGCTGGAGCTGCTCATCCCCTGAACTGGATGGCCAGGCTGGTCACTGCCCTCCGGACCACTCAAGAAGGAGGCTATTTCTTCCATGTTTCAAACTGGGAGAAGTCAAGGAAGTGTGAGCCCCTTCCAGGGAAGACAGCCCAGCTGCAGGACACCTCTGCAGGAAGGAGTCCCCCTCTGCACAGGCAGATGCCCCCAGGCTGCTCTGCCACCGAGGGGTGACAGGGGTCCGTCCTCGCATCTGGGTTGTTGGCATCGGCCACAAGCTTTCAACTGAGAGTCCTACAGAACCTGAGCTATCGGCAAGGCGGAGGCAGAGCTGCCCGGGGCCTGGCCCAAGTCCCCGGGTCCCAGCATGGGTAGAGGGTCCCCATCTCACATCCCCATCCACAGTCTCTCTTCCACTTGCCCACAGCCTGCAGGCAGCGGGGCAGTGGTGGCTGAGGCTGTGCGGGCGTAGCAGGAAGGGGCCAGAGAGGAGCACAGCCCACCAATTCTGTCAGCTCTGCTCAGAGGAGGAGGAAAGGAGTGGGGGCAGGAGGCCGAGAGGGACCCGCAGGACCTGGGTGGGTGTGGCTTGTGCGGGTGCCTGGGCACCAGGGACCCAAGCTTGTCTGTGTGTTTGAAAGGAGCAACGCCACTTCCAGGTGTTCTGTGCCCCAGGGCTGGTGGAGACTGTTGACAGTGACCCGCCTGACACCATGGTGGGTTGCCTGCCTGGCCCTGGCCCTCGGCCTGGCTCATGCCAAGCTGACGTTCCCTGCTGTGATGGTCACGGATCTCGCTCCACCTGCCCCTCGAGGCTGCAGGTGCCACATCCTTCCCCCAGGAGCTGGGAGGACTGCAGGCTCAGCCAACGGGGCCCCGAGGGGTCTGCCCCTGCTTCCATCTCAGTGAGGGGTCTCCAAGCAGCACTGGCTCCCTGGCCCCCCTCCAGCCAGTGGACACGAGGCCACAGCCAGGAATCTCCGAGCACCTGTGCACAGGAGCGTGGCCCAGATGTCCCTTTGGCCCCTGGAGGCCCCTCTGCTCCCAGGGATCCTTCCTGCCCCACCCTACGCCACAGTCCTGCACAGCACACATGCAGATGTGTGGCCACAGATCAGCATCCACAGACAGACACATGGACACACAGAAGCACGCACATCCACAGAGAGATGGAGGCACACATAAGAGCAAATGCACACAGACAGACACACAGGGACACGTACACAGACAGACAGAGACATATGAACACACATACACACACCAACACATAGAGACATACTCAGAAGTGCATACAAACACACGCACAGAGATTCACACAAACATACACATAAAACACAGAGACAGATGCACAGAGAATCATACACACACAGGTTCACATGAAAACACACACGTAGACACACGACACAAGCCGCATACACTCACACCTATGTGACTGTGCACACAGATACAGATACACATGCTTATATATGCACACGTGTGTGGCGTCACAGCTGCCTATGACGTCTGTGGGTCCACTCGCCAGACCCCACGACTCAGTGAACGCTCATCTCACCCCCAAGACGCATGTGCGCGTGCACACGCACACACAAACATGAAAACACAAAGTAATACATGCACACATACACCCCCACACATGTGTGTGGGCATGCAGGGGCCCCATACGGGGCCTGAGGCTGGCTGCTGCCTCAGGAAGCTGTTGCACCCACCAGCCCAGCCAGGACCTAAGAAGACTCTCCTCAAGGCCTGCCGTCTCTGGTGTGAACCCTGAAACACACATACTCACACGCACGCACACACTGACAGGCACATGTGTCCCTCATGTGAACCCACCCACAAATTTAAGCATTAGACCTGGAGCGTCCGTTTCATAAAGCCATCTGCTAGCCCTTGGAAGTTGCTTCCTGCCACACGAGCTGGGCAGACTAGCTGGGATAGCTCATCTGAGATGCATTTCCTAGGCAAACAGGTGCGATGGTTTCCAGAAATCGGCTTCTCTGAGAGCACGGACTTGGAACGAGCGAGTTTGGAGCCGGGAATTTCTCCTGAACTTCAGGTGCAGAGACATGAGTGCCACCTATGGAATGAGAGAAGAGCCGTCTGCGGCTCAGAGCCCGAGCCAAGCTGTGAAGAGGGGGACCAAGGGGACGAGTCCTGGGGGCGTTAAGAAGGCTCAGCGTGGCAACTTCAGCCCATAAGGGCATTTTTGGCCTGTATTATGTAGAGTTTTTTTTTTCCCAAGAGGTTTGGAATTGTATTGTTTTTTCTCTCAATTTATGTTATAAATTTAACTAGATTCAGCATATGAGAGTCTGAATATTTCTTAAGGAAAATGTTAGATGTGAATATATACATTGTTTTCAATGGTAGATACCAGGGCATATAATTAGAATGATAAAAGTATGATCATTGGAAGGTGAGCACGCCTGGCTTTAAAACATGGTCTTCATACACGAGTTCCAGGAAAAACGGAAGGGCATGAAGAAAGGCTTCTGCGAGTCTCGCTTCCTGCCGCCAAGGGCAGGGAGGCAGTCCACCGTGCCCGCCAACGTGGTCCATTGATCTTCCTGGGCCTGTGGAGGAAGCTGCGGCAGCAGAAGCTGCTCTTCTGGCCGTCTCTGGAAGGCTTTGTCCACCTTTGTCTCTCCTGTGTCCACCCTTCCCCACCTGGTCCCCAGAAACCGTTTCCGTCTTGTGATGGAAGGGTCTTAATGGCAGCACGGGAGGGGCTGTGGAGCCCTTTCTCGGGGTCCTCTCTGCTGCTCTGAGGCCACTAACCTGCGAACACACCCCACGCGTAATTGAAGTCCCAACTGCACTGTCTCTGGAAGAATCCAGGACGGGAAGCAGAGGGCAGCCGAGCACATGCAAACGCAGGTGCACTCCCAGGCACAAAAGAGGGAGAGAGGGAGGGAAGGGTCGGGTGATGAGAGCAGCGTGTCCTCTTAAAAGAATCCATTTGTGATCACAAACGGACAGTCCCCACCGCGTGAGGGGCACATCGCCGGGTCTCATCACCAGCCACGCAAAGCAAGACCCCATCCAAAGAGGAGGCGCACGGACGTCCCCACTTTCCATTAAAATAATTTCAAAAAGCTTTTTTTCTCCTGCTGAAAGAACCCATTTTGCAAGATGATTTAGCTCAAAATCTGCAGGGAGTAACCCTTGACATAAAGTCATATTGTGTTGGAGTTTAGTCCTAAATTCATACATCAATTATTTACTGTCAACGCCGATTGTATAAGTGTAGAAAATTACCAGGAATGATATTTTCTCTCAGGCAGAAAAAATGTGATACAGCAGATCCACCCACCTAATGTGCGGCCCACTGTCCAGGGCCCAGAATTATTTATGCATTAGAAAACAGTGTGCCGGGGCCGAAGGGAGAAGACGGAGAAAGACAGACACATTATTTTAAACCTTTCATAACACCCATAAATATTTCATAACAAATAAATAAAGAATGTCGGGCTTGTGTGGAGACAGCTGTAGAGGTACGGTTCAACGCTCCGCGGAGCTCCGGGGACCCGCGCTTGCCCTCCACTAAGCCCCCATTTCCTTTTAATCACCCGCCAGCACACTGTGGGTAGGCTCCAGGTGACGGCCACACTGAAGGTCACGTGTGTGATGGCACTTTGCTCTGATTGCAGTGGTTTTCTTTCCTATTTATTTATTTTTAAGACAGAAAACTCAGGAAAATGTGTGTTGGGGTTGCTCCTTACGTGGCTGGAGATCTCACGGAAAGTCCCGCCTTGGAGTTTTGTGCTGACCCACGTCACCCCTGCAGTTGTCTCCCAGATGGGGAACGATGATCTGTAGCACACAGAACCCGTGTTTTCAGCCCGACACCCTCAAGGTGGAGGTGGCTGTGGCACTGAGAGAGGCACGGGGTGCCCTTCCCAGCCCGCCCTCCCCGAGGCTCCTCCCGCTGTCCTGGTGACCAAACCCACGACCACCCTTCCTCAAACACAAAGAAAGGGAGACAGCCGAGGTCCTGCGCCCTGGCCAGCGCAGTGAGCCGCGGGTGGCGGCAGGACAGGCCTGTGTGTGGTGGCCCACGGGGGCGTGGCTGGGCTGACCCATGTGCCCTGGGCACAGGCAGCCACGGTACCCAGGGAAGCTGCGTGCTGTGAGCTGAGAGCCCCGGCCCTTCCACTTCAGGGGCTGTGGGAGGGAGGGGACTTCACAGGCCTGTCTCTGAGCCGGGTGGGCTCCTCCTCACAGCCGAGGAGTCATGGCCAGCTGTGGTGGACCAGTGGCCACTTAGTACTTGACTCTGACCAGGGTGGGGCTCCCAGGTGACTGTCAGAGTCCCCCCTAGAATGAAGAGCACAGTGTCCTGTGGAACAGGGACACTGACACCCGTGAGTGGCAAGGCTCCTGCACCTGTGTCTGCTGGGCTGCAGGCAGCTGGCTCCACCTGGGTCCAGGTGCCTGCCGTGGCCAGGGCCTCGACCCGGGCTAACAAGGAAGCAGGGGGCTACGGGGTCCTTCTGCAGACCCAGCCACCTGGAGCCTCCTCATTCTGGCTGCTGATGCCCGTGTTCCATGCACTGCAGGAGCAGGGCGCTCCCCGAGGGCCCCCACAACATTGCCCCTGGGGGTCCCTTTACTGATTCCCCCGTGTTTTCAGCTCAATATCTGCATCCTCCAAACCTGCATGTCGAAACTGTAAAGCCCCAGGCAACTAGAGGTGCAGCTTTGGTCACAAGGGTGGGGCTGATAACGGCACGAGAGCCCTGAAGAAGGGGCCTGGGGCTCGCACCCGCTCTCTGCCAAACAAAGACGTGCAGAATATCCCCTCTGCACCCCAGGACCAGGGCCACACAGAACCCGGCCCTCCCAGCCCCGTCATCGTGACCGCCTAGCCCCGGAACCGGAGGAAGAACCTGTGACCCCCCAGGTGCCCACCTGAGCTGTGGTGTGTCAGTCACAGCCACCCGGCTGATGGGCTCTCTTCCCAGAGGAGCTCCCAGCATGTCCTGCTGTGGCGTCTGGGGCTGGGTTCTCCAGGTCAGACTCAGACTCTCCTGGAGCAGGTCAGGGCTGTTCCCGGGCCTCTGCCTCCAGGCCTGGAACTCTTTCCTAGAGTCCTGGCCCTTTAATGAACTCCCCCCCCCATCCTTGGTCTGGGCCCCTCTCTCCAAAGCTGTTCTGGGGCGGGGCCCCCATCTCTAGGAGCAGACCTCTGTCCTCAGAGGGGAAGGTGCACTGGGAGAACTAACTGAGTCGGAGTTTGAACTTTTAATAAACCGCTCATCATTTTTTAAACATTGGAGGATATAACAAAGATCTCAAATAACCTGCTAAATATTCATTTCATCAATAATTAAGCACACATTTATTTTTCACTAATAATTGCACACATTGCTGAGTTCACGGCAAGTTCATCACAGTGATTCAAGTTCAAAAGCAAGTTTGGTGCCGACCTCTGAACCCCATTGTCCCCAGCCTGAGGTCTCCTTCCATGACATCACCAGCACTGGGGTCCACCATTGCCCCGGCCACAGGCACCCCAGAAGGAGCCCTGTCGGGGCAAGGGGACGCCTCACCACCGTCAGCGCCACCAGCTGCCCCCTGCCCCGTGGCCCCAGCAAAGGGGATTCGTGGGACGTCGAGCAGACGTAGGGGTGACTGGAGGGGGCAAGGGAGGGAGGAGGGGACGCCCAGCAAACAAAGGACAAGGACAGGCACCAGGCTGGCCCGCCGGTACCCTCCCCTGAGCTTGGCGGCTTCCTGCGCTGCCCTAAGCCCCTCCAGATCCCGCTCACCCCCACGCCCCCTGCCTTTGGGTTTACTTATTTATCTATTTTGGGTTTTACTTTGTTGGTGGTGGTTTATTGCTTTTTGTTGTTGTTTTAACAAGGAGACTCTATTCTCAGAACATCGGTACATGACTCTTGAACCGGGTTGGGTGTGTGCACGGGATTCCTCGTTACTTCTGAGTACACTACGAGGAGTTTGCCAAATCGCTCAGGGAGACCCGGGGTTTCGCTGCAAGGCCAGGCAGAGCTGAGGTCCTGCGTCTCTCTCCAGGTGTCTTCTGGGACGTCCTCAGGGGCACCCAGGGGACCGCCCGAGCTTCTCCCGGAGCCCCCGGCTGTGGGTGAGTGGGCAGTCTCCCCACCAAGCCTGCGGGCTGCTGGGGTGCGCTCTGGGACTCACATGGGTTCTGACCACCTCTTCCTCTAGTGTCAGCAGAACCGTCCAGCGACGCCCCTCAGGCCTCAAGGACTCTGCTCTGCAGGCACCCAGGGAGCCCTGTTGAGATTAGCTCCAGAGGCCCGGAGGAGAGGTGGGCCCAGGGCCGCATGGGGACTCCACTGCTGATGGACACTGATGGAGACCAGGCCGAGTGGGTTTCCAGGATCCCAAGGAAGCTCCTGAGCCTCAGGGAGCTGCCGCAGACCGGACCCGAGTCACCACAGCCTTTCCACCAGCCCCGGCTCCGGCTTCTGTGATGGGCATCTCAGGTCAGCTAAAGCCAGGGGACAGTCCTCAGTCGCGGTGGCCCTTGTTGGGCCAGCGATGAGAGCTGTGGTGGGGTCCACAGCCTACAGCTCAGCCCTGCCCTGCCAGCTGCGAGCCTTCATGCCTGGCACTGGAAGAGTGCACCATGAAGGAGGCCACAGGGTCTCTCACCATAGGGACGCCTCCCCTCCCGTTCCCAGACGGGTCAAGGCCTCCCTGCGGTCTGGCATCTCGGGCAGGAGGGTGGCCAGAGTTCCTGTTCATCAGTGATTGGAAAGGACTCCGGTGGCCTTGATCACTGGGCATCTGGTCCCTCGTGAGTGCAGGTGTTGCCTCAGCCTCCCCTGGACACACCCCGTGGAGCTCAGCTGGTCAAGCAGACCTGTGTCCCCAGAGAGCCCCCACTGTGACGCTCACTTCCTCCATTAAAGGGCAGGTGCTTCTAGCTGGCACCACGGTCACTGGGCACAAGGTGTCCTGCCCATGCTGGACACACACCAGCCGGCAGGCAGACAGTCACTGTCATCTGGGAGCACTCAGTCACTAGATGATATGCAGACTAGGGACACAAAGCAGGTCGACCAAGTGCCCAAATTATGTACAAATATAAGACATGGACATGCTTGTGAGCTCTGCTGGTTCATGTGCAAGAGCAGTGGTCAGCAGCCTCGTTTCCAGGTCGGTTGAATAAACCCTCCTACTGCTGCTCCTCCAGGGAACCCACAGTCCCCCAGCTTCCCCCCAGGGTGTCGATGATGCAGTGCAGGCTGGGGCTGTGCAAGGCTGTGTGTCGGCCACCTGGGGACAGGGGGCTCAAGGGAGTGTGTGGCACCTGACAGGGAGGCCAAGGGCCGCGCTGGCGTCCTTCCCCAGCATCACTCTCCCCTCAGAGAGGCCCAGAGCCGACGCAGGTAGAGATCCTGTGACAAGGGTGCTGAGGGGCACAGGCTCCCTTCCTGGCTGCTGAGGAGCCGCGTGTCCTGGGGCTGGTGGTCACTAGGTGTGGGCCTATGGTTCTGCCTGGAGAATGAGTGACTGCCACAGTCCTCCCTGGAAGGCAACCGAGCACCTTAGATCAAGAGGTCCCAGAGGCTGCTCCGTCCTGTGACCAGCTGGACAACATCACAGCAGGAAAACGCTGGCCAAACTGAACGGGGACCTTCCTTGACCTTCCAGAGAACAGGGATCGCACAAGCCACAGCTCTGCGACCTGGGAGACAGGCCTCCTGGGGAAGATCTGAGCCAGGGGCTGTCCGGCAAGGGGAGGGGGGCCTGGCACGCGGCAGAATCTGCCCAGAGTGTTCTCTGTGACCCTGGGCTACTCTGAAGACACCCCTGGCTGCCCGTGCAGGCAGGGCACACTGGGAGCTGGGCAGTGCCCTGAGTTCAGTCGAAAAGACTCCAGAACAGGTTTCCAAGAAGACCCAGAGATTCTAATAGAACGTACCCCTAACGACTTGCCAAAATAGGTGAGGCAGAAACCGAAGGTCTGCAGGAGAAATAGACAACCCCACGGGAAAGGCTGCAGCCCCCAGCAGGCAGGAAAGCAGCAGACCCCAGGAGGCCGCTGACCTCAAGAGCAGGAGCGACTACTCCATCTAAGCAGCCTGTATGGAGCCTCTGTCCAGAGGCAGCAGGATGCACGTCCTTCTCAGGCTCAGACAGAAGGTTCTCCAAGATGGATGGCGCTCAGGCCACAGAACATCTCAACACGTCTGAAAGACTAGAAATCAAAGTGTGTCGTCGGGTGACAATGGCATCGAAGGAGGAATCAATGACAGAAACTTCGTAAATGCTTAGAAAAGGGCATCTAAGTAACCCAGAGACCATGGGTCTCTCGAGAAACCTTTTAAGATATTTTGAATCAAATAAAAACAAAAGCGTAACTGGTCAAAAGTGTCCATGCAGATGGACAGGCTTAGACATAAACCCAGCCCCAGAGGAGGACATGACGAGTGAAGAGAGAACCCAGACCTGCCCGCTCAGCTCCACTTCCGGAAAGCAGAGAAGAAGAGCACTCAGCCAGAAGGGAGCAGAAGAAAAAAGAGAAGGAAAAGAAAACAGAAATTACCATAGAAATTAATAAAATGGCAACAGGAAAAAGAGGAGGAGAATATGATTCTCTGAAAAGATCAGAAAAGTTGATGAACTACCAGCCAGATCTGGGTTGGACAGGAGGAGACAGAACCAGCCAGATCTGGGTTGGACAGGAGGAGACAGAGGGATCAGCTGTGCTCAGACCATCCCGCCTGAGTCCACGGACACTCGACGTCTGGTCAGAAGCACTGTGGACAGTGGTGTACCAGAGCTGGGCGATTTGGAGGGAGGAGACTTTTCCTTGAAAGATAAAAATACCAAAATGCAAAGAGAAACTGATAACTGGAGTAACTCTGTAGCTAGTACAGTTAATAAATTAAGGATGGATCAGCTTCCAAGACAGAAATTACAAGGTCTCAACGATTTCACCAATCAATTCTTCCAATTATCAAAGGAAAAACTGTTCCAAATTCTCCCTGATCTTTTCCAGATTGGACGGGTGAGAAGAAGGTGCCCCAGCTCATCCTGCAAAGCCTGCGTCCCCCAGAACCAGCACTTGACAGACTTCACTAGAGGAGCAGTACAGCCAGAGGCCACCACGGAAGGAGCCACGGAAGGAGCCACGGGAGGAGCCTCGGAAGCTCTAAGCACAACCCTAGCCAAGCCCCTACACAGAGAAGCGTGCCCAGCCACGCAGCCCGCTAACAGGCTGAAAATCCACTGATGGAAGAACAAATAATCATGTGACCTCCCACTGTACATAAGAAACATTTGGCAAAGGCGAACACTTCAGAGAAAAAAATCTCAGCAAACTAGCCACAGAGAGGAACATCCAGAACTCAAAAGATCTATGCAAAGCCTCCAGGTAGCTTCATACTGAAAAGAGAGAAACCAGAAGCAACCCCTCCAAAATCAAGAAGGCAGGCACGTCCCTCCTCATCTACGAACATCACGCCACAGCTCCCAGCCAGAGCCAGAGCGCAGAAAAGGACTCAGAGCTCCAGGAACATGGACTAGGTCCATCTCTACATGAAAGACACAACTGCTCATGTAGAAAATACCGAAACTCTTCTGAATGAGGAAATGACCACAGCAAGGCTACAGGACAGAGGGTGAGTCGACTATCAACCACTCTCCCACAGTCCACCAATGAAGGGTGGGAATCTGAAGTTTAAAGCAGTAATATTTATAATAGCAGCAAACAGAAAATAAATAATTATAAATCTATGATTCTATACAGGTCTATATATTATCACTTCAAAAACTGACCCACATATCAACATCTAAGTGAATGGAGAGAGTTCTGTGTTCATGTATTGGTAAACTCAATAATGTTGAATGCCATTTTTTAATGCCTCCATGTATAAATTCTACAAAATTCCAATCAAAATATCAACTCGCTGTTTTTCAGGTGGTCACAAACTGACTCTGAATTCATATGGAAAGGCAAAGTCCGTGTGGCCAAAATAACGGTAAGGCAGGCTAGCCAGGGGCCTTTAGGCGCCAGCTCCAAGAGCCGGGCAGGGCTACATCATCAGGGCATCAGCAAAGGACGGACACAGGGGCCAGGGAACAGCAGAGTCCAAAACAGGCTTTGCCAAAGAACGGAGCAGTTCACTGATAAAAGAAACTATAAGCCCTTATGCAAAAAGATAAAAAAATTAAAAAAAAAACAGTGATCCTTGGCGTAGACTTTAATCCTTTAGAAAAATAAATTCCAGCTAAATTGCACCCCTAAATGGAAAATGCAAAATGTTGGGACCTCCTGAGGAGACAGCATCTTGAGTTTGGTGACTGGTCTTAAACACATCACTAATATCCCAGTCCCTGAAAGAAAGTCACATGTTTCACTTTATTGAAGGCAAATATTTGTGCCCCAGGAAAGACATGAAGGGAAGGAACTGTCCGGCAAAGCCTTGGAGAAAGTATTTGGAGGAAGGCTCTCAGCACACGGACAAGCCAGGGACCGACTCAGCTTAGAGATGGACCCAGACCTGCCCAGACACCTGTCCTGGACAGACGGGAGAGACGCTCAGCCCCACCCGCCCTCAGAGGACCGCAAGTGGAAGCCCAGGGAAACCCAGCACGTGCCAATCAACATGGCCAGGACACCTGGAGGGGCCAGTGCTGTGGGGCCGTGAGCACTAGGGGACTCAGTCATGGTGTTGGCAACAGGAAAGACACTGCCACATAGAGGACAGAGTGGCAGGTCCCTTGTCATACCTGACACCAGAGCAAATCTGGGAAAGACACTTTGCATAGACTCAGTCCTCTCAGAACTAAAGTCCGCTGGACCGCAGCCCTGAACGTCAAATGCATGTCCATGCCAGGGTCCGTCTCAGCCGTCAGAAGCAACAGGTCATCAGCCACACAATGATGTGAATGAGACTTAAGTGTGCATGGTGAGGAGGGTGTGTCTGGGAAAGTGGGCACTGGGTGAGTCCTGCCCCATGACGCTAGACAGTCAAAGCCGGAGGGACAGAAAAGCCTGTTAACAGGAGCTGGGAGTGGGCAGTAGGGGGTGAAGGTTGGATAGACGAGGCACAGAAGAATTTGAAGGCAGTGAAACTGTTCTGCAGGATGCTGTAGGAGTGTTTACAGAACCGTGAGCATTTGTCAAAACCTGGGCACTTGAGGGAACAGAGTAAGCCTTGATCTATGCAAATTTAAAAACTTAATGTGATAAGGGTTGTACTTGTCCTCTAGGGTTTCTCCAAAAGCCCGTTATTTTGGTCTAATTGTTGGGGGGGAAACCTGGGAAAAATCTCAGTTGAGGGAATTTTATAAACACCAGACTAATAATTCCAAACCCTTAAGGTTATCAAAAGGAAGGAGGAGAGGAAGAGGAGGAGGAAAAAGAAGAAGCAGAGGAGGAAGAGAATGAGAAATGAAAATGTGTTGGTCAGCTTTCCATTGCCGTAAGGAAACACCAGAGATAACTAGCTTTAAAAGGGGAGAGGTTTATCCTGGCTCGCAGGTGTGGAGGTCCCTGTTCATGATCAGCTGGCCCTTTCTGTTGGGCCTGGCATGGGCTTATGAGCAGAAGAACCCATTCACCCTGTGGGTGGGAATGAAAAAGGTCCAGGAAGCACCTGGGGTCCTCAGTCCTTCTCTAGGGCACATCCTCCGTGACCTAAAGACCTTCCACTAGGTCCCACTCCTGAAGGTTCCCACCCCCGAGAGTGTCATGGGATGCTGTGGGCTTTGGTGAACACTGCAGACCCACCACAGCAAAAAGGAGAGGCAGGGAGAGGGGGAGGGAGGGAGGGAGGGAGGGAAGGGAAAGAGGGGAGAGATGGAGGGAAAGAGGGAGGGAGGGAGGGAGGGGAAAGAGGGAGGAAAGGGAAAGTGCCGCAGTCTGGCTGGGCACAATATGGGGAGGGGGCGGACACACACACAGCGTTCTCCTGGGCCCCAACAGGAAGTCCCTCCTCCGGAATTCCCTCCTACTGCACTTCCCCAACCAATGGGAACTCTCCAGGAGTCCCTTAGCAGGCCGGGGTGGACGGCAGGGGTCTAATATCCATAAGAATGCAGATCTTAACATAATCATATCATCTCAATGGCTTGCTGGTGTCACCTTTCAACACATAGTACTACTTGGCTAGGGCTCTTAGCAGGAAAGAGGGAGGGAGGGAAGGGAAAGAGGGAGGGAAGAGAGGGAGGGAGGGAAGGGAAAGAGGGAGGGAAGAGAGGGAGGGAAGGAGGGAAGAGAGGGAGGGAGGGAAGGGAAAGAGGGAGGGAAGAGAGGGAGGGAGGGAAGGAAGAGAGGGAGGGAGGGAAGGGAAAGAGGGAGGGAGGGAAAGAGGGAAGGAAAGGGAAGAGGGAGGGATGGGGGGAGGGAGGGAAGGGGAAGAGGGAGGGATGGAGGGAGGGAGGGAAGGGGAAGAGGGAGGGATGGGGGGAGGGAGGGAAGGGGAAGAGGGAGGGATGGAGGGAGGGAGGGAAGGGGAAGAGGGAGGGATGGAGGGAGGGAGGGAAGGGGAAGAGGGAGGGATGGAGGGAAGGGAAAGAGGGAGGGAGGGAGGGAGGGAAGGGGAAGAGGGAGGGATGGAGGGAAGGGAAAGAGGGAGGGAGGGAGGGGAAAGAGGGAGGGAAGGGAAAGAGGGAGGGAAGGGAAAGAGGGAGGGAGGGAGGGAGGGGAAGAGAGAGAGAGGAAGGGAGGGAAGGAGGGAGAGAAACTGCTGCAAGCACAAGGAGGCCAGGCCGAGTCCAGCCAAGTCAGCTACCCACTGAAAAGGAGGAGAGAGAAGACCCCTTGGAGCACATAATAAGAGACTCCACGGCAGGTGACCCCACGTGCAACTCCACCCACAGAACAAAGTTGATAATCACACCAAGAAACAGAAGATCAGGGCAACAAGAGGATGACCCACACTGACGGATGTTAGAAAAGATAGGATTTAAGACATATTGCAACTATGTTCAAGAGCATAAATGAAAACATACACCCAATGAATGAAAATATAGGAAACTCTCATTAGAGAAATGGAGGAAAAAAATCACTGTGGTCTCAACCCCAGGTTGCATTTGGCACAAGGTGGAGAATTTGAAGAGAGAGCAATATGAGCCATCAACCTGAAGAAGAGAGAAAGCAACTGAAAACCTGGGGTCAGAGAGTGAGGACAGGGCAAAGGCTTAGGAAGAAGACCACGTAGTCTGTGGTCCTCAGGCTTCTGCAAGCTCCCGGCAAAGGGAAGACTTGCAGTCAGACAGGAAAACAAAGCCTAAGCAAGGGGCGGTGGCTTCACGACTTGGCTGAGGGTGGAGCAGCATCCTTCCCAGGCAGAGAGGAGGGAACTGCCAACCCACACCTGCACTCAGAGCAAAGGAGTGTGGGTGAAGCTCGTCTCAGGAAGGACACCCGGGTTGTGCCAGGGAAGCCCTTTGGGACAAGGCCACACTCTGTCACGTGAGCAGCTCTGAAGTGCAGTGTGCCTGACTGTGCTACTTTCCTCCTAAGTTCTTTGAAGTCCAGGCGACTCTCAGGAGAATGGGTAGCAGGGTCTTGCAGGTCGGCTGCAGTGCGGGGCGTCTCCTTATGGAAGTTACCCTACCACGTGGGCACTGCCGGGTCTGCGGCTGCCACAAGTCTACCCTTCACTCCCAGTGTGGAGGCTGAGGCAGCTGCGTCTTCCTAGAGTCAGGTGGCTCTGACTTACAGACCTCTCTAGAATTCTTTTCCCTATGGTGCAAAAGTGGTTTGCAACCAGGTGAGCTGACTGCGAATCTTCATGTTGACAGATTCCTGGGCTCGTGATGGTCAGTGGGGTCTTCTCTCCTGGGCAGCAGCTGTGGCCAGTGCAGCTCCCAGCCAACCACCCAGGAGGGACAGGACCCGGACACTAGTGCACTACATGTTGACTACCATGCTGGGCAGGTTAGGTGTGTGGAATACATTCTCTTTTTTTTTAGCACCGGGGATTGAACCCACGGGTGGCTGAACGGTCCTCCTTGGACAGGCCTGGCCTTGAAGAGTAGGACTTCAGCTGTTTCCAGGAGGCTGTTGCCTGTGCCAGACACAGCAGGAGGGGACTTTTCTTGTCTTCACTTTGGAGACCCATCAGAGCTCTGGGAGGCAAAACTCAGAGGTGGGGACCCCAGGCCTGGGTGCTGGCACCTCTGCTAGCCCTGGTCCCACTGGGGCTTCGTGAAGCAGACGTGACGGCACTTCAGGGTGTTCTGAGCCCTCACCAGCAGGCCCACAACACCCAGGAGGGGGTCCTGCTGCCAGGAGAAGCTGGACCGTGGGCGGGTGCCAGGGCCACAAGTGCCTCTGGGAGGTGGCGTCCTCACAGGTGGTCGGCCCTGCATGGCTGCATCCTGAGGAGGGAGGCTGGCCAGGCCCCCTGGCCACTCAGGCTGCCTCTGAGCCAAGCAGCAGCACCCAGGGGTGTGGGATTCCAGCCTCACCTCAGGCCCCAGAGTAATGGAGTCCACTTTCCGGCCGCCTCCGCATCTCACCCTTGGTGCGTCTGTGGACTTGGTGCTGTGTGCCTCAGATACACACAGGTTACTCCAAAACAAATGAACACAGGGCTTGAGCCAGACTTCTCCTGTGCCCACGTTTGCAGAGCCCCGAGATAGGAATGGTCACTTTTAAACAGTTGAGGAAAAATGCCCAAGTAAGAATACTGTATGACACCTGAAAATTGTTGAAATTCAAATGTCGGTTCCATCAGCAGTTTTCCTAGGCACAGGGCCACCTCACTCTCCACACGTGGCCTGTGGCTGGCCACTGCTCCACAGCAGAGCTGGGCAACACCTGCAGCCCTGGGGAACGGAGCTCAAGGCCTGTCACGCCCAGCCGGAGGTCACTGTCCCATCTGCCACTAACGGGGAGGAGGTGGGTTTCAAGAGCGACTGCCCCAGTGCCTGATGGAGACCACGGCACCGGCCACTCCCAGCACAGCCCACAGCTCTGCCACTGCCCTGGGCACCTCAGAGGCACCACCTATGGGTGTGTACAGCCAGTCGATGGTCACCCCTCCCAAGGGCGGCCAGCGTGGGGTCACATGGTCATCCCCTGTGGAGGACCAGAGTTTGAAATCATGAAAACAACCTGGGATTTGGGGACTATAAAGGACTCACAGAACATCATTGTCGACAGGAAGTGATTCTTAAATTTTATGAGGGTGACTTTGGTCCCACGTGTCTGTCATATGTTATTTTTGTGCACAGTCCCAGCGCCCGAGCCCACGAGGAGCCATGTCCCTGTTTTCAGGTTCTCCGGCGGCACCCTCGGTGCCTCTCCAGGTGAGTGTGGCGGCCGTCACACCCGGGCCGGACTCGGGGCTCCCCACGGCTGGTTCGCAGGGCTTTGTTGCTTTGGGGGGTGAGTCACGGTAGCCTGTGGAGGTCGCAGTTCCTCTGTGGCCAAGGAGACGGGTATGACTATTTGGAACTTTAGTACCTCTTTTGTTAGTTGAGCATTGATTTTGGGGTCCTATTTTCTATTGCTTTTTGTTGGTTTTTAAATTCACACAAAAGAGTTACTTCAACTACCTTCACATTTGCTAAATATATATCTTTGTGTTGATGGCACTGGCCTTTAGTGTTGGGTTGTCTTACAGCGTGGATATTTTTAAATTCAGGATAAAATCCATGTGCTTGCTGGGTACTTGGTGCACACCTGCAATCCCAGCAGCTTGGGAGGCTGAGGCAGGAGGATCGCAAGTCCAAAAGCAGCCTCAGCAAAAGTGAGGCACTAAGCAACTCAGTGAGACCCTAAATAAACTACAAAATCGGGCTGGGGATGTGGCTTGGTGGTCCAGTGTCCCTGAGTTCAATCCCTGGTACCTCCTCCAAAAAAATCCACGTGCCCCCCCCACCCCGCCACAGTACTCAGTCTCAGGGGGACAGCCTCTCCACCTTGCCTTCCCTGGTCTTGTCATCATCCAGCCAGGCAGGTCCATTTCACTCCGCCTCCCTTCCCTTCCTCCTCCCAGGTCACTCCGCCGGGGCTACTCCCGGGCAGTGAGGCTGCCCACAGGAGCCCTCTCCTACAGGTTAAATGCCACTGGATGAAGGGTCCGGAAGTGCGGGCTGATGCAGCATGCACTGGTGGGAGCAAAATTTCCTTTTCAAATTCCTCACAAGATGTCCATGGTTCCTGCAGCATCGCTGGGGAAGGACCTGAGTCAGAAGGCTACGTGGAGGGCTGCGAGCACAGGCCCTGCCTCTCGGGGGTCTTCATGCTGCACACTGCATCAGCAGCTATGGCCCTGAGCTCCAGGGGCCCTTGCTTCAGCAGGTGGAGGCTCTGGCTTCTGGACTAGAGACCCTGAGCTCTGAGGGACTGTCCCTCTCTCCCCACCCAGGGGACGGGACCCCACCATGCAACAGGCCAGAGAAACTTGAGGATGGTTCAAGTGTGGATCTGAGAGACCACCCGCCGTATCCCGAAAGGCTGGATTCCAGGATCAGGCGGTCAATGCCTCGTCCTGCCCTGGCCTCGGCAATCTCCCAGCCGGCCTCTGCTCCCTCCTGTGGATGGAGCTGCCTCTCCCCCCGTAAGGAAGGACCTGCGCATGCTGGTTACAGACCTGGGAAGCACAGCTGGGTGGCATTAGCCAGAGAGCCGGGAAGCCGGGAAACCGGGTGCGCCCAGTCCTCTGGTGGTGTTTGGAGTCAAGTGTCACCCGGGGCTAAGCCCACACCCTCAGCTCTGCAGCCACCACTGGCTCCAGGACCTGGAGAGTGGCCAGGTCAGGGTTGGAAGGAGGAGGTGAGGCCCAGGCGAGTCAGGGTGGGGTGGGAGGGCGGGGTGCTGGGTGCTGACTCACAGGAAGACTCAGGTTTTTCAGAACATAGATCCCACGGGGCTGCTCGGCCTCCAGGCCTCCAAAGTCACCAGGGGCTGCTCGGCCTCCAGGCCTCCAAGGTCACCAGCACCGTCTTCCCACAGCGCTCTGCAGGCTCCTCCGCAGGCTGAGACACCAGGGGAGACCCGGGCAGCTGCGCTCTCCCACCTGGGTGCTGCTTCTGGGGCTTCCCAGCTCTCTGCTTGTGACCTTGGTGGTTCCTTTGGGAGCACGGGCCGCCACCCTCTCCCTCCTTGGTCCCCACGTTGCTACAGGTTAGATAAAGCCGTCATTATCAGTAGGCCACAGTGGGCCCAGACATCCAGATGAAGTATTGATCGGCCCTCGGTGGGCAATAGTGCTCTTGGGAAAGCGTGGCGGTGACGGTCTGGCCATGCTGGCACAGAGGAGGCATTCAGCAGAGTCCAGGCGGGCGATTATAATTACTCCCTACAACAATAAACGTCGAGACTGTGTTATTTATGGACCACAACCGATGGCCGTCTGTGGGCTACACATTGGAAATTCATTTTACAAACCACCCCGTGCTTGCATCGTTTGCTTTCTCCCAAGGACGGCTGAGAGTTAACCCTGAAGCTGCTGGCCAGCCCCCGTCCATCATAGGACGCTCTGCAGCAGGACCCCCGGGTCTGGACTCACTCCAGCAGAGCACGGAGGTCTCAGGACTCCGCACAGGCGGGGAGGCCCCCGGGTCCTCCAAGGAAGGCAGGGCTCCCAGCCAGGCCCCGTCACAGCCAGCCTGCTGCAAGCACCCTGCTCAAGCACCCTGCTCAAGCACCCTGCTCAAGCTGGCTGTGACGGGGCCTGGCTCGCCCAAAAGCTCGCCCGTCCTGGCTCGGGCAGACGGTGCTGGCTGCAGGTCAGGGGGAGGAAGGTTAGTTGGAGAGCCACTGCGGCCCACAGCTCTGGATCACGGGCTAGAGTGAGATATCCACACACATGGACGTTTTGATTGGCGCATCCAAAACGCCCACACCTGGAACGGGTCCCAGGCACAGATGTCCGTCTGTCCTCCAGGAGGAAGGAGAAGGCCGGTGGACACACATGTGCTGGATGTCAGGTGACTCCCCAAGGCCCCGGTGTTGAGGGTGTGGTCCCAGGCGGCATCGTTAGGAGGTGTGGGACCTTTGAGATGTGGGTGACAGGTCCTCATGTCCTTGGGGGCTACCCCTGGATGGGCTTGTTGGTTCTCTGTCCTCTGTCTCTTGGCTCCTGGTTTGAGATACAAATATTTGCTCCCACACATGTCCCCACCACATGCCACCCTCTGCCATTTCTGTAGGGGTCAAACCAAAGGGCTGCCCAATCTTGGACCTTGAACCTTCAAAACTGAGAGCTGAATGAACCTCTTTTTTCATAAGTAGCTGTGTCGGGCATTTTGTCACAGTGATGAAGACTAACTCCTTGAAGGAAGCTGGCTGGGCCTTGTTCTGGATACCACAGAAGGGTCTCCTGGCACCTCCTGTGACAGAATCAAATGGCTCCATCCTTAACTGTCCCCTGTCCCATTTGAAATTCAAATGTCCACGCTGTAAGACCACTCAACTTCAAAGGCCAGTGCCATTGACATAAAGATACATATTTAGCAAACGTGAAGATAGGTTGACATTAGGTTGAAGCGATTCTTAATGAGAATTTAAAACCCACACACTTTGTTGCAGCAACTCTGGAAGCTGAGGAGGCCTCCTGCGTGGTTCAGACGGCTCACGGGCAGGATTCTCTGAAGTCCACTCGGCAACACTCCAAGTAAACTGGGAACCCAGGAAGGAAGGAGAGGTGTCTGCCTGGGGTGGCAACGGGAGACTCCACGGGGGTGGCCTGGGAGGCCCTGCTGCAGAGTGGTGGCTGCGGGAGCTCCGAGAAGCCTGGGGTGCAGCGGCCTTCAGGGGAGCCCTGGACACTTCCACCTGGACTGGTGGGGTTGGACTCCTTAGCTGCCTGGCCTCCGAGGGCTGCCTGGCCTCCAATCTCCGCACGGCAGCCCTTCCTTCTGGGAGTGGCAGGACGGCTTCTGTCCCCCCGGGGGTCCCAACAGACACCACATCTGTGGAGGGGCAGATTTCAATTCAGTTCTGGTCTGAGCCACGTTTCTGCTTCAAAATTAAATGCACATGACGCGTTGCCTGAGCAGCTGCTGACCCGCGGTGGACGCTGGCCATGACTGGAGGAGCTCCCATGGCAGCAGCACCCTCAGAAATGCAGAGGAGCCACCAGGGACCAGGGCCTTCCCTCGGAGGGGACAGGCAGGTCGGGCCCCTGAGGAGCCTCTGGACGGGGGCCTCTGAATGAGTGGAAGGCTTGTGGGGACTCTGGGGTGGGGGGCACGTCAACTGGGCAGCACTGGGCCCTCCTGATGTTCCCCGGCTCCCTGCCCAGAATGAGGCCAGAAGGCGGAGGGCAGAGAGAGGCCAGGAGGAAGTCTGGGGGCCCCTTTCCTTTTCTCTCTAGTGGGACAAGGTGACAGTGGACTGAGAGGACCATGGCCCCTCTAGAAGGGATCTGTGGCACCAAAGGGCTTATTGCCAATGCAGCCTGCAGCCAGGGCTGGTCAGAATCCCGTGGAGTGAGGGCCCAGCACCGGGCAGGGGCTGCCCTTCCCTGGCACCGTCACCCGTGTGTGGCTTCCTGGGTGTCTTACCGAGAGCACAGAAGCCAAACCAGTTCCACTCAGAAGCTGAGCACTGAGATGTGGACAGGAGCAGAGGCAGAGGGCAGCAGAGGCCTGGGAGACCGGGCACAGGGAGGGGCTCACCCCCTGTCCTGTTAAGGTCTGTAGACAAGTCAAAATAACACCTGGTATTTTGCCAGGGGAATGTTAGAGTTGGTAAACAAGTCTGGATGGTGCCTGGCAAAATGCCAGAGGGAGTGGTTTGAGAAGTAACAAAAGCGAGCTATTAAGTGTGGAGATTCCTTATTGGTTGACTGATGTATCTAGTTTATGCTAATTAAGATAAGCTGTGCAAAATGTATAAATAGCTCTGTTGTCCTATAATAAATGGCTTCCACTCCTGCTGTATCAATCTACACAAGTTATTCGTCACCCCCCGGCTATTTTGCCCAGCCAGCCGGCCTGCGTCACTATCCAAGCTGCCCGTCCGTAGGTGTGGACCTATTCCAAACACGTCCCCCATCGAGAGGATGAAGCTCACAACGTGAATTACAAATTAGAACTCTTGAACTTTCATGTCATGCTTATTCGTGCATTGAAGGCCACACATAAGTCAACTTACAAACCAACAGCGCTAAAATACTCCAGAAAATGAGCAAATATGGCAAAATTATAAAAAATGATTTTGTGATGCTTCAGAAGAATATCCAATAAAATGATGACAAATATCACCCAGTGATAATGAATTATCACATGGCTGTCTATTTCCCTCCTTCCACTACCTCCAGGGCTGGAAGTCTAACTGGAAGCCATCTCAGATGAAAGATGAGGGTCTTTTTGAGATTCTGGACATTTGAATGCAGGGCCTGAAATAATGTCACATTTGTTTATCAAAGTAATTCCAGTTCCTAGAACAGGGTGATTGCTCTTGACTAGTCCATAAATATTCATTGGGAGGGTAGGTGGGTGGATGGATGGATAAATGGTCAGATGGGTGGGTGGATGGATGGATAAATGGTTAGATGGTTGGGTAGATAGATGGATGGATGGTTGGGTGGGTGAGTGGATGGATGGATGGATGGATGGATGGATGGATAGATGATGGGTGGATGGTTGGGTGGGTGGATGGGTATATGTATGTATATATGTATGGTTGGTTATATGGGTGAGTGCATGGGTGGATGGTTGGGTAGATAAATGAATGGATGGTAGCGTGGGTGAGTGGATGGATGGATGGATGGATGGATGGATAGATGATGGGTGGATGGTTGGGTGGGTGGATGGGTATATGTATATATGTATGTATGGATGGTTATATGGGTGGGTGGATGGATGGATGATGGGTAGATGGTTGGGCAGATAGATGGATGGATGGTTGGGTGGGTGAATGGATGGATGGGTGGGTGGGTGGACGAGTGGATGGGTGCACAGGAGTGAACAGGTGATTGGATACTTGGATTGATTGATGGATACCACACATCCTAGACTCAGGTTTGCTGGAAAATTTGCCCTCAGTACCATTCCAACTCCCACTTCCCATCTGTAGTCCTGTGTCTTCTCATTAGACCTCACACACAGAATAATCACCATTTCAAACCTTGACCGGGCTTAGCTGTCCTTTAAGAACGTACAGAAACGGTGCTCTGCCGTCCTTCCTTCTCTTCCCTCTTGCTGTCTCCTGCCGTCCTCTCTTCCCTTCTCCCACTGCCCATGTCTAAGCTCAGATTAAAACACAGCTAAACTGTGCTCTTGGCTTTGGAGATGCCATGCCACAGGAAGGGCAGAGCCACTCCAGATGCCTGTACTTTGTCTGAGTCAGGAAGAAAGTCCAGGGGGTGGGGACCAGTCTGTCCCTTCACAATAGGTATGCTGACCCCCTCCCCGCAGCTCCTCAGAATGTGACTGTACTTGGAGATGGCGTCTCTAAGTTCCCTTGGAGTTACAGACAGAGCATGACCAGTGTCCCCAAAGATCAGAAGGTTGGACATAGACTTGCACAAACAAAAATCCAGGAAAAGACAGAAAGGGAAGAAGCAGGTCCCCTCCTGCCTTAGAGGGACACAGCGCCTACTCTTCTTGCCCTTGGTCTTCAACCACAGTCTGCAGTTTCTTGTTACAGTGGCCCACAAGACCGGGTGGGAGGGGTGCACTGAATCCTGACCAGCCACTAGTTTGTAATTGTTGTGGAGGACACTGGTGGCCCAAGGGCCATTATTACACTCTCTCTACCTTGGTGTGGCAGTCGGAAATATGTCCCTCCAAAATCATCTGCTCAATCCTGACCCAGAACATGGCTGTCCTTGGAGATGGCCTTCCCTGAGCTGAGTCTGGGTGAGTTCACTGGGGTGGCCCTGTCCAATGTGACGGTGGCCTTATAAGAAGAGCAGGATGCAGACCCACACTGAGAAAATGGTGTGAGGGCACAGGGAAAAGACAGTGTCCACAGTCAGGGAAGGAGGCCCCACTTCACCTGTACCCCAGACTTCCAGCCCCAGGTCTGTGCTGCTTGAGTCCCGGTGTGTGGTCCCTCGTTTGGTGGCCCTAGAGAAGGGACACACAGAGTATCAGCAAAAAGCTCCTTCTCCAAGGGCTCAGGGTGAGATGCAGCTGGCAAATCTTGCCCAGGTGTGTCTGCCACACAGATCTGGGACACCCCCAGGTAGGTCCCCGGTGTGGGGTACGCGGGCTGCAGAACCAGCTGTCCCCTCCAGCGTGCCTGGTCTGGCGGGCAGGAGGGAGCCTGGGAGGAGGATCAGTGCCTAGCCCTGGGGAGGGCATGCTCATGCTGAGCCTGCTGCTCTGAGGACACGCAGGCCCCCGAGGACTGCCCGCACCCCTGGAAGCTTGCTGGGTGCACAGTGGAAGCTCACGTGTCGTCGGAGGAGCCTCAGAAACCACCACCCCTCCGTACTGCACAACAGCTCCCCATTAAGGCCAAGAAGGTGTCTTCTCAGACCAAAGCTCTGGGTCAGAGGGAAATGGGGCCCCGCAGAGTCACGGGTGCAGATGTGAGGTGACCTGGGCTAATGATGGCAGCTGTTACTGTTGCCACCACGGTGCCCACTCTTCCTACTGACCAGAACTAGGGCCAGATCAACCCCTCAAACAGCACGGAGGGCACTAGTGGTGTGGCACAGGGACACTTGTCAGAGCACTAGGCAGCACTCACCATGCTCAGCACCGTGGCCGGTCGGGCTACCAACCACCTCCCTAGGGTGCCCAGAGCTGGATGCTCCCTGCCCCTGTCCCCCACTGTCCTCTGTGGAGGCGCACATCAGCACTAGCAGAGCACTGTGTCCACCCAGACGTGTGCCAACTGTGGTCCAGGCCAACGCGAGCCTGGCCCTGCCTGTGGTGGCCTTCCGTGGGGGCACAGGAAAGCCATTGGAAAGAAGGAAGTTTGCTGTTGTGCTTTAAGGTTGTAATAATTTGAAGTCGCGCTGGCAAAGAGAATCCCCCAACTCAGTGAGTACAGAGGTCACGGGAAAGGCACGGTTTTCTGGGGCTTATTGTGCCCACACGATGCCGAGTCTTTCAGTCTTTTTGCTGCTATAATTTCAAACTTGGACCCACGTCTCTATAGCACATATCAAGAACGGGCCATTTTTAAAATTAATTTTTAATAATGTGTAATAATCGGAGTGGCCCTGGTCTGTGTGGAGAATTAGAATTCCTCTGATAGAAAAAGAAATATTTGTGCAGAGTTTTATGAGCAAAGCTGACCCGAGGCTTCCTGAGGCTGATTGAGAAATTGCCGGCGCTTAACCCTTCCCTGCTGGGTTCCAGGCTCCGTCTTGGCCGAAGGGAGCGCTGAGTCACTGTCACTACTGTATCAACAGGGGCGAGCAAGAGGGGCTTCCGATGCCATAGGAGGGGCCCTGGATCTGAGCACACGCTCGGTTTAAAAGCGCCCAGAGACCGCGAGGTCACAGATCCGCAGATTTATCCACCAGACCCAGAGGAGAGGCCAGGGTGGGCAGCAGCTGGCCTCCGCAGCCGTGTCCTGGGGTCCTATTGGGCCAAGTGTCCTGCTCCTGACGGCAGGCATGAGACCCGGAGGAGAGGCCAGGGTGGGCAGCAGCTGGCCCCCCCGCCTGCGGTGTGAAGACCACTGGTGTCAGCTGGGGTCGCAGAGAACACGGATGCTCCTTGGAAGTAAAGAACTGCCCAGGTGGCCTCAGACTGTACATGCCTGTCCACCCCCAGGGCCCCGTCACAGAGAGGTCAGTGAACATGACGACCTGAACGCCATGTCCAGAGGTGTCCTGCCCGAGCGTGGCCCCAGGTCCCAGCTCCACCCCCCTGCCCAGTGCTGCTGGTGGGACGTGTATTCATGAGGGTCTCCAGTGACGGCAGCCTCCTGAACGGAGCTGGCTGTAGCCCAGGGACAGCGCTGGCCTGGAGTGGGGAGCCCTGGCTCTCCCAGGACTGCAAAAGTACAACACAAACGAGAGCCTGAATGTGCGAGTCACACGTGTGCTTCTCCAAAACCAGCTGAAAAGACGTCTGTCCAGCCCTCAGCCCCGGGCAGTCAGGCCTCCTGCCAACCCCCGGGGTCGGAGGGCAGGAGGCTGGCTCTCAGGGAGGCCTCTAACCCACGGCCTGGGAGGCCAGTGCTCCCACGTCCCCAGCCCAGGCCACCTCTTTGCAGGCTGCTTGGAGCAGGGGCACTGGAGTGGCCAGTGTCCAGGGCAGAGCTTCCCGATGAGACTCTAAAACGAGAAGCATCTTCAAGGTCCAGCCTGCACTCTGGGGCAGATGAAGTGACGACCCTGGGGGCCACAGCAAGGTAAAGCGCTTCCGCTGGGCCCCAGAGCAGCCTAGAGCGGCCCGTTGCTGGGCACCGGTGGCGTCCCTCCGCCCAGCCAGGCGCAGCACCCTCCTCCCACGGCATCCTGGGGCCACGGCCAGCTTCCTCCTGGACCAGGGCTTCGGCCACCTCCCCTAGTCCTCACGAGGCAGGGCAGCCTGGACGGTGGCCTCCCGGGCCTGTCTCTGCCTCAGTCTATCCCTTTTCACATTACGGCCTCTCCTTCTGCAAATGTCACCCTCTGGAACCTGAGGAGGGGCGTGTGGCGTTCCTTCCTCAGGAGCCTGTGGCCCAAGTCCCCAGTGACCGTTCCTGTGCTGTCCTGTCTGCCTGTAAAGTTGTGGGAGCACCAGAGCTGGCAGTCACATTTGGTGGCTCTGCAGGTCCTGCGGTCACTCTGTCCTCGGCATCACTAAGCCAGCAAGATGCACCAGCCACCTCCCAGGCTTGGGCACCATGGGGAAGAGAGGGACAGACCCTGGGGGCCTGCACGCAGGGAGACTGCCTCTCAGAGCTCTCTCGTGGGAGCCGTGTCCATCTTTGTCCCTGAACTCTGTGACCACCACGGAGTCAAAGCCCAGCCCCAGCGGCTGGTCCCCAGCTGTGGGAGCCCTTGGAGTCCCCCCCAAGCTCCCACCTGGGCTCTGCGCTCAGACGCCACCTGCCCCGTCCTCCTCACCTGCACCAGGGCGTGGCCTCCCTGGGCCACCAATGTGGGCTAACCCGAGTCAGGCTCTCTGTCACCCTCCTCCTGGTCCCAAGCTGGGTACGGAGTCCAGTCTGAGCCTGATAGAGGGGCAGGGCAGCCCCCAGGAGATAGGCCACCCGGGAAGGAGGACAGGTGGGAGAGACAGGTCGTCCCTCCATGTGCCTCGCTGGGCTGCCTGTCCTTCACTCCCAGTGGACCTCTGTGGGAAGCACGCCCTGTGCCACTGGAGCCCACCTGGGGTTTACAAGGACCAAGATGACCGTGAGGAGGGCCTAGCCCATGGCCTGGTAGGAGACCCATCTCTCTCAGAGGGCGGCTGGGGGAGTCTCCGGAGGGACTTTGCTCCGAGGCTTGCCAGGGCCAGGAGACCACCAGGGGTGGCACTGCCAACACGGGATCCAGGCCCACGGGACCCGGGCCCACCCTTGCCTTCAGCAGAGCAGGGAACTGGCGTGAGTGGGCCAGCTGGCCACCTGCCCCAGGTGCCCCCTCAGCACCCTGGTGGCGACAGGCGCCCGTGGGAGGAACCAGGCACCAGACTCTGGCCTCTCTCCTCCCCCCCCAGGTACCTCCGAGGCTCCTGAAACCAGAGGCCAAGCAGGACCACAGCAGGGCCTCAGCAGGGGTCTCAGGGCCTGGGAGGGGCCGAGGGAGGTCTGGTCAGGGACTCCACAGCCAAGCTCCGTCCTTGGCAGGAGGAACCGAGTGTTGAACACTTACAAGAGAGTTCAGACGTGTTTATCAAGGTCTTTGAAATAACTGTGTGAAACACTTTGTGATCATTAAAACACTTTTTAAAGTAAAATGTAGGAAACTCAAGGGAGCCTGCTCTGGGGTTAGAGGAAGCATCCTATGTAAATAGCACTGTGGCCTCAATGTGGAGAGCAAGCAATGAGAACCCGCCCCAGAGATCCACATGCAAACAAATTGCTTTCCACAGACCTGGGGGAACACCAGAAATCATTCTGAACCAGCCGCGAGCGCTGTCTCCACCCTTTTTCAGAACAAGGCGTTCACTGAACAGTCCTACTTCCCTGGAACCTGCAGACTTCAAACCGTGTGCCAACGCTGCGACGTTGGGGCCCTCGCGGAGCTTCTTGTGGTAACGAAGCCGTACCTTGCGCTCTCGTCTGCCCTTCAGCGGAGGCCTGCTCTTCCCGTGAGAACCCCAGCAGGGAGTTTCTGAGGCTGCACCCTGTGCTGGGCGTGTCCTGGATCCAGACTCCTAGAAGTGTGCAAGTGACTAAGAAAAGAGACCCCCCAGTGGACAAGGAAACCCGCTTGCCCATCTCCCGAGTCGCAGATCAGTCCAGGGGATGGACAGCATTGTCTTGAGGCCTTAGAAAACGAAATGGTTTTTCCGGGAGGGTTCATGAAAGAAAATGAAGGTGTGAAAGAAAATTCCAGTGTGCATCCTACCTTGCACAGGTAGGAGATTTTGAAGCAGAACTTAAAGACTCTAATACTATTTTAATTAAATATGTATTTTAGTTAACTTTTATTTATAGTATCAAACCATGAGAAATAAACCCCTTCCCTGACACAAACAGAGGAAGCCACTGGTCAGCGAGACACCGTTCCTTTCAGAGCTGGGTTGAAGGTACCTTTACCAAGACAATGAGAATGTGAAGGTGAGATCCCGCGGATCCCGTGTTCCTGACACCCCTGCACTGAAGTGTCCTGATGCGGAACTCGGGAGGACTCCAGTCTCCTGGGCGGTGGGAGGCAGGAAAGCGGTGGCAGGCTAACTGGGGGCCAGCCTCAGTCCGACCTCCCTGAGACCAGACGACACTCCCAGGAGCATCTCTAAGTGGGCAGCCCGTCAGAGTCTGCTCCACACCCACTTCTGGGAGAGAGTGCAGGGGCTCCCCCTTCACAGCCGTCCAGAGCCCTGGTGACCTGGGAAAGCCGCCCCAGAGAGACAGGGGCCCAGGAGGTATGTCAAACAGAGCCATCTGCTGGCTGGGCCAGGGGCAGAGCCAGCCGCTCACAGGCTGGACAGGATCCGTCAGCACTGAGACCTGTTCCTGGGCTGCAGTTCACGGGACAGGCCGGGTGAGCCTGGCAAGCATGTTCCCCACAGCTGTGCTGCGGGAGCTGCGCCAGGCCTGTGGGCAGCTGTCCTGCGCGCCATCCTGGCCCCCGCATCAGCAGCACATCACACCCACTGGGTGCGGCCATCCAGGCACCGCCCTTGCCCATCTCTGTGTGCCCGCCGGTGTGTGTTCAGTCTGTGCTCTTAGGACGAAGACGGCCCGAGCCACCCAGCGTCTCTCACTGGTTCTGTGAACACAGACCTGTGTGGCGCCCTTGAACTGGCCTCAGAGGAAGTGCTGCCCGAAGACAGGTGGGTGGGCAGGGCGGGACCCTCCCTGGCTGAGAGACGGCAGCTCTGTGGCCAGGCCCTTCCCCGTCCCGTCCTGCATCATGCTCAGCATTCTCCTGCCAGTCGGTGTCCTCTTCACTGTGCCCTGCTCTGGCCCCGGCTGGCGGCTCACCCGCCACCTGCTGTAGAACTTCACGGTGGCTCCTGGCACCTAGCATGGTGTAGGACCTCGGGTGACATGCAGAGGTGTGTTCCCAGACAGAGACCAGTGCAGCCGTGGGACCCCAGGGAGGGGGGTCCCAGGCCGAGTCCCTGGTGACTGTGAATGATGAGACAGGATTATCACCGGCCCTGCTCTCTGCAGGGTCTTCAAAGCCGTGCTCACGTGTCTTTCATGAGTTCTGCGACTTCTTAGGAGAGACTGCAGCTTCTCTCTGTTGAGATCTGAAGCCTGGGCCCAAACTTCCAGAGCCAGAGCCATCCCCAGGGCTGGAGTGGTACCACGGGACCTCCAGGTCCCAGTGACTGGCTCGGCTGTTCCTTGGGCCGGACGGAGCAGGGCGGGCGGGGCGCTGTCCGCCAGCGCAGGTCTAATTATAGGAATGTCTTCCGAGCTCAGGTTAAACAATGCCTGGCTCTCAGGGAAAATATAAAACACAGAGGTGCTGAGTTGTGAAAAGAGTGTGTTTGGGGGCCCCTGGCCCCTGAATAGACTTGTTAAATACCATGGCTGATGTATGCTGCCTGGGAGGGGGCCAGGCCAGCCCCAGCAAGGCCGGCCGGCCAGGACTCCTTTGGAGGTGCACTGAGAGCCAAACTGGGCCCCCTCCTGTATTTCTCTTCCATTTCTGCCATGCAAAGATAATCAGGTTTATGTAAAGTATGTGTGCTCTTTTGACAGCCCTGTCCCTCATTAATTCACTCACACCCAGCCCCATTGTTCCCCAAGTGTTTGAAATGCGGATGGGGACCCGGCTTTTCTAATCCTGTCAATCACTGTTAGCATTTTCCCGCAGTTGCCATGGCTAGGGCCAAAGTTCATGAAAACACAGAATGAGAGCCAACAAAACAAGAATAAAGACTTATTGGAGATACTCTTTTTAAAGGACATCTACCATGCACAAAACATGGGAAGTGAATGTAGACAAGTTTGGACACTCTGCGCGCAGAGAGGAAAGAGGGCAAAGGAAGAATTTGAAAATCAAATAGCCTATAAAAACTTGACCCAAGAGTCTCTGGGAAAAACCCGATGAATTGCTCCCTCGTAGAACAATGTTCTTTCTCTCGTGTGTTCTTCTTGGGGACAATGCCTCATATATTATAACACATGCCACCGGGGGCTTTACACCGTTGTAAGCCAGCTCAGACCCGCGGAATGCTGATAGCCAACAACAAGAGCCTGTGCGCCCCTAATGCGCTTTCTCTGGCCTCACTAAAACAAGCACTGGGAAAATCATTCATGCATGGAGGCCCACAAAGCCAGGATGGAGATTTGCCATGTCACACAGCGAGATCATGTGACACCCTCCAAAAAGGACAACACATTCACCCAGAGACACGGTCAAACTCCCATTTCATCTGCATGAGTGCACCTCGGCCGGGGCGCCTCGGGCCTGCCTCGCTGGCACTGACAGGGACACCACATGAACCAGCGAGATGCGGTGGCCGGGCCCAGTTGCTGAGTCCCCAGCAGACCTGCGGATCCCTCCTGCCCCACAGGGGCTTTCCCAGGAGGCCTGCAGGGCACTGGGACGGGGGCTGAAGCTCAGCTCAGCCAGGCTGTGGCACCGGGCGCAGCTGCCCCTGAGTGCCAGCCCCACGTGGGAAGGCAGGTGGATTTGAGGATCGGCCTCTGCGGAGCTTTTCACATTGATCGTGGTCTGTGTGTCAAGGTAGGAAATGCCCACACCCGTCAGGCTGGGCCAGCCGAGAGGGGCATCCACCGGACCTCACCCTCCTGATGCCAAACACAAGCGCACTGAACAGCTCCCATGACTGAGGCCCCTCCAAAAATAACAGAAAACAGGGAGAAGCCCACACAAGTGGGAGAAGACCCAGGAATCCAACCACGACTCTCCAATTCAAAGGCCCACACCTGCTGAGAGCCGTGGCCAAGTAGGAATGACGCATGGCACGACCCAGGTCATTTGCAGTGACATTGCATGTAAGGTGACCTTGCTCGAGGACCAGGGCGGATTTGGATTTAGGGAGGATCAGGATTTAGGGCACTGCTTGGGTTTAGGGCGGTTCCAGGTTTAAGGTGTATCCTGCTGGGAATAGGGCTTATCCTGCTCCTTGAGTTCCCATGGAGTTCTCCCGGGATTCAGAGAGTATTTGGAGTATTCAGTGCAGGTGTGGATTTTGCCCAGAACCTGTGTGTAGAGGGCCGGTGACAGTTTGAGAATAAAGAGTTGCTGTTTGAATCTACAAGCTGTGAGTGGCTCGTGATTTTGTGCCGGCCAGACCGCGGCACACACCAGGACAGAGGTGCCTTACAAGTGCATCCGGGGGACCCTCCCAAACTCAAAGCCCTCTTCAGACCTAACCCTAAATCTAACCCACAAAAAACAAAAACTAAATGCAGGCCAACTCTAACCACGACCCAGCCCCCAAATAAGACCAACCTTAATCCAAACCTTAAATTAGCTCCAATCCCAAATATAATCTTAAATGTAACCCCAAACTTAATGCTAACGCTGAAACCACCCAACCATAACCACACACCCAACTCTAACCTTCAACTAACCCAACCTCAACCCTAGCACTAACATTAACCCAAATCAAACCCTCACCATAAGCCTAAACCCAACCCCAAGGCCATCTTGACCCTAAAGCCAACCATAAGCTGCACCCTAAGCCCAACCCCAGTGCCAACCCTAACCCTAACCTTAATCCAATCCCTACACTAACCCTAACCCTAAACCCAAACCCAACCCAATTCCAAGTCTAACCCCAATGTAATCCAACTCCTAAAGCCAACCCAACTTCCAACCTAAACCCTAAATACACCTCTACCCTTCACCCTAACCCAGTTCTAACCCTGACACCACCCAGCCCCACACAGCCCTAACCCTGACCCCACCCAGCCCCACCCAGCCCTAACCCTGACCCCACTCACCCCACCCAGCTCTACCCCTAACCCCACCCAGTGCCACCCAGCCCTAACCCTGACCCCACCCAGCCCTAACCCTAACCCTAACCCCACCCAGCCCAACCAGCCCTAACCCTAACCCCACCCAGCCCCACCCAGCCCTAACCCTGACCCCACCCAGCCCCACCCAGCCCTAACCCTGACCCCACCCAGCCCACCCAGCCCTAACCCTGACCCCACCCAGCCCTAACCCTGACCCCACCCAGCCCCACCCAGCCCTAACCCTGACCCCACCCAGCCCTAACCCTGACCCCACTCACCCCACCCAGCCCTAACCCTGACCCCACTCACCCCACCCAGCCCTAACCCTGACCCCACTCACCCCACCCAGCCCTAACCCTGACCCCACCCAGCCCTAACCCTGACCCCACTCACCCCACCCAGCCCTAACCCTGACCCCACTCACCCCACCCAGCCCTAACCCTGACCCCACCCAGCCCCACCCAGCCCTAACCCTGACCCCACCCAGCCCTAACCCTGACCCCACTCACCCCACCCAGCCCTAACCCTGACCCCACTCACCCCACCCAGCCCTAACCCTGACCCCACTCACCCCACCCAGCCCTAACCCTGACCCCACTCACCCCACCCAGCCCTAACCCTGACCCCACCCAGCCCTAACCCTGACCCCACTCACCCCACCCAGCCCTAACCCTGACCCCACTCACCCCACCCAGCTCTAACCCTGACCCCACTCACCCCACCCAGCCCTAACCCTGACCCCACTCACCCCACCCAGCCCTAACCCTGACCCCACCCAGCCCTAACCCTGACCCCACCCAGCCCCACCCAGCCCTAACCCTGACCCCACCCAGCCCTAACCCTGACCCCACTCACCCCACCCAGCCCTAACCCTGACCCCACTCACCCCACCCAGCCCTAACCCTGACCCCACCCAGCCCTAACCCTGACCCCACTCACCCCACCCAGCCCTAACCCTGACACCACTCACCCCACCCAGCCCTAACCCTGACCCCACCCACCCCACCCAGCTCTAACCCTGACCCCACCCACCCCACCCAGCCCTAACCCTGACCCCACCCAGCCCCACCCAGCCCTGACCCTGACCCCACCCAGCCCCACCCAGCCCTGACCCTGACCCCACCCAGCCCCACCCAGCCCTAACCCTGACCCCACTCACCCCACCCAGCTCTAACCCTGACCCCACCCAGCCCTAACCCTGACCCCACTCACCCCACCCAGCTCTAACCCTGACCCCACTCACCCCACCCAGCTCTAACCCTGACCCCACCCACCCCACCCAGCTCTAACCCTGACCCCACCCAGCCCTAACCCTGACCCCACTCACCCCACCCAGCTCTAACCCTGACCCCACCCAGCCCTAACCCTGACCCCACTCACCCCACCCAGCTCTAACCCTGACCCCACTCACCCCACCCAGCTCTAACCCTGACCCCACCCACCCCACCCAGCCCTAACCCTGACCCCACCCAGCCCCACCCAGCCCTGACCCTGACCCCACCCAGCCCCACCCAGCTCTAACCCTGACCCCACCCAGCCCCACCCAGCTCTAACCCTGACCCCACCCAGCCCCACCCAGCCCTAACCCTGACCCCACCCACCCCACCCAGCCCTAACCCTGACCCCACCCAGCCCCACCCAGCTCTAACCCTGACCCCACTCACCCCACCCAGCCCTAACCCTGACCCCACTCACCCCACCCAGCCCTAACCCTGACCCCACCCACTCCACCCAGCTCTAACCCTGACCCCACTCACCCCACCCAGCTCTAACCCTGACCCCACTCACCCCACCCAGCTCTAACCCTGACCCCACCCAGCTCTAACCCTGACCCCACTCACCCCACCAAGCTCTAACCCTGACCCCACCCACCCCACCCAGCTCTAACCCTGACCCCACCCAGCCCCACCCAGCCCTAACCCTGACCCCACCCACCCCACCCAGCTCTAACCCTGACCCCACTCACCCCACCCAGCTCTAACTCTGACCCCACCCAGTGCCACCCAGCCCTAACCCTGACCCCACCCAGCCCCACCCAGCTCTAACCCTGACCCCACCCAGCCCCACCCAGCCCTAACCCTGACCCCACCCACCCCACCCCTGCCGTTGTCTGGCTGGGTGAAATAACTGGGAGATGACAAGCAACTTGAAGGTTGAAGCTGGAACTACTTTATTGGGAGTGAACTTAGCGGGAACTGAGCAGGAACTCAAAGTAGCGGGTACCCTAGGTAGCAGGTACCGCCTCTCTGCCGGACTGCAGAGGTACATATACCCAAATAATTACACACAGCTTAACTTAATTAACATAAACTAGATACAGCAGTCAGTCATGAAGGAATCCTCATCATCTTAATGGCTGGCGGGCGTTGGCTCAGAAACCACTCCTCCTAGCAAACTGCCAGGCGCTATCTCAACTTGGTTGTGGCCCTGACCCTACCCAGCCCCACCCCCATGGCAGCATCCCCATCCAGGGAGCCTCTCCCTCTTTACCCTCGGCCATGCACTGGCTCCTCTCTGTCCCCTCTGGGGACTTCCCCCTGAGATGATGCACCTGCCCAGCACCTCCTCCTGAGCACTGAGAGCCCAGCCACCCCTTGCTGGCCCTGTCACAGGCCTGTGCCCACCTGCTGCTGGGTCATGGTCTGGGAGGCCGCAGTGCTGCTTCTGGCCCTTCCCTCTTGCACCCACAGCCCTCCCTGCACTGGGTGCACCCAGCTTCTGCAGGGTAACAGGGACTCCTCCTGCAGCGGCCGGCCGCAGGGCCAAGGGTCCCGGTCCCCTCGGCAGCGCCTGCCTTGCCCGCCCAGTGCCTGGGAGGCCAATCATCCTCTGGGTCTGGCGATGGGAGCTCAAGTTCACCTGTGCCCACCCGACCTGCTCCTTTGGTCTGAGGACCTTTTTGCTGCCTTTCATTCAGTGGCTTGTCTGTCTGGCCTTGAGTGCTGATGTGGGCCCAGACAAAGTATAAGGGCTGCAGTCCTCCATCCTCTGTACTCTGCAGACGTACAAAGTCACATGCCTTTGGGCTTCAGAGCAGAGCAGCTCTCCCCGCCGAGAAACACCCTCTAAATGCACTGCAGAGAGGGGTTCACTGCCTTCTTCCAACTGCCTCCCACCCTGGAATCTGCCTCCCACTCGGCACCCAGAGCAGGACATTCATTCCCAGTGAGGAATCCGTTCATTCACTTCCTATTTGTTGCCTTGTTAGTGTCATTTTTCATGTCTGACGACTTTTCTCCACAATATGCAGAGGCTGATATGACCTCAGCGCTGAGCCTTGGGATCGCTGCAGCTGGTTGGTGAGAAGCTCCTGGAGTACTCAGGAGCCTGGCTGCTAGCACTGGGTGGTGCCGGGACGGAGGAACGGGATCACCCAGGGCCTGTGTCCGAGGAGCCCCGGCCCACGGACAGCCACCTGGGAACAGTCGTGCAGTTCACAAACACACTGACCTTTTCCTTCGGTCTTTTTCCTGTTGAGTGGTTTTGAAAAAAAGAATACAAACTCAGCAAATTCAAGAGTGCTTTTGCGGGTGCGTCATTCCCATCTCATGAAGCTTACACGGCTCACTCTTTAATCAAACGGTATATTAGTTTAATAAAAAACCTCCTATTCATTCTCACCCCGCAGCATTAACACTCTGTGTTTTTAAGGACCTATATTTCTCCCTTTATATTTTGCGGGGCTCTTTATAATAGATTCTCTCTGGTGCATTCATAATTAATCACTTTCTTCAGTGCTAATGGCTCTCAGGCCTTCTCAAGCTTCTGCCTGGACTCCGTCTAACTCCACAGCACGTCTTCCTGCTCTCCTGGTTTCTCTCGGGGCAGCTTAGCCAACGCTCAATTTTTCATGACCACTAAAGAAGAGGGATGTTTCAATCATCTCAAACTCGAGGTAAGCTCAGATATTTAATATATGGTCCTGCAATGACTTTGAGTATAAAAAATCACGCTAATTAAGACCTCAATGTATAATAGTTTTCAAAGACAATGTGCCAAAGTTGAGATTTTCTTCCAGCTACCACAACACTGTGACAAGGTCATGTTGGATGCTTTAGGATATTCTTCTCCTTTAGAGCAGCTTGAATCTTGAATCTCATGACTTTTCTCTTGGTCAAGCTGAGATCCTATAGACCTTTCACACTGAGGCATTTAAAAATCACGAAATGTATATGAAAATATTTTCTATTTCAAGGATTTTGCTGACAGAGGTGAAATTTCCATAAATGTCTGTAAAATAGAGAGGGCAGTTGAGCACAATGTTCTGGCCGTTCTGATTAATATTGGAATTAGGCTTAATCCCTTAATCCTCACTACAGGGTGGGTCCCCATAGACCTACTGGGATCCATCGAATGCACCTCGCCAAACAGACGGCACAGCTCAGCTCTGACCTGCTCAGACACTCCATCAGCCACAGGTGGCCAAAGTCACCGAACACAAAGCCACTTCCCCAGCACACACAGATGGGTGATTGGATTAAAAATAAAATAAAATAAAATAAAATAAAATAAAATAAAAACATGAAAAAAAAGTGTGTGAGGCAGCCTTGCCGGCCGGCCACACCTGTGACCCTAGAGACTCGGGAGCTGAGGCAGGAGCGGGGCAAGTTTCGGGCCAGCCTGGACAACTTAGCAAGACCCTGTGTCAAAATAACATAAAACGGGCTGGGACTCGGCTGGGAGGTAATGTGACCGCCTCACCTGTGCAGGGCCCTGGTTCAATCCCTGAACCAGACAATCACGTACGTCTGAAAAACACTGGGGCAGGTACGTTGTAGAGAGCCAGCTCTTTCTCCTGGTGACCGCAGGGCTGCTGTGGCCGCATCTCCTACCACTGCCCAGCATCAGGGCGCACACGGCTAGCCCAGGAAAAGATGGAAAATAAGAATTCCAAGTACAGCTCTGCAGAAGGCACAGTGCTTTCACACCACTGGCTCAAACTGGCTGTTCCCAGACGCAGGCTGGCAGAGGAGAGCTAAGAAACCAACAGAAACTTCTACAGACTTGTTCATGATAGTACTCCAAACATCACGTCAGAAAAACAGGGACTTCCCATCTTTCGAAGCTTACATGGCTCACTCTTTAATCACATGGTATTTCAGTTTAATAAAAAACCTCTTCAAATTTTTAAATGTTTTTTAATGTAAAACAAAAGAACTACACAGAGAAGGAAAAGTTCATCTTGGCTCTCGATCTCAGAGGTTCAGTCCACGGCCGCGTCTCTATGGTGAGGGAGCACGTGATGGCGGAGGGGCATGGCAGACCAGTGTGGCTCCGCCCATGGCAGCGGGAAGCAGAGAGAGGGGGAAGGGGCAGCAGGGCGGATGCACTTCCAGGGCAGGCCGCAGTGACCGGCCTCCTCAGCCAGGCCCCTGCCCTCAGTCCCAGGCAGTCAGTCCAGGTAAACTAGAATGGAGCAGCCCGGCCACTCACCGTGTCACAACCCAACCGTCTCACAGCTGGACATTCTGGCACCAGCACAGGAGCTTGGGGACACACAGTTACACACTCCTGACAGGTGTATCCTGCCAGGCAGGAGCTGGGAGCCCGAGGCAGCCTGGAGGGGCAGAAAGAGGCTGCTGGGGCCCTTCTCGGGCACACTCAGGGCCTGCAGGGGACTGGACGTGACACCCTTCCCTGGCATCTCTCCAGTGAGTGGCCAGTGTCCACACAGAGCCAGCTGCCACCCCTGCTGCTGCCAGCTCCCTGGTAAATGCCAGCTCTGCCTCTGCCCTCTTGGCTCACGTGCCCGAGTCGACACGGAAGGTTCGGTTCTGTCCCATCAGAAAGCAAAACGGGTGGGTGTTGCTGCATGCTGAGGATTCTAGGGGTCAGCACCAGAGGCCACTTGTTGTCCTTGTGGAGGCTACTAAGGCTTCGGAATGTCCAGACCTGGAGCAAGATGGGGAAGCTCCCCAGCCAAGCCGGGTCTGGAGCCGCTCTCTGACGAGACACAATTCAATGCAAGTTCTACTGTGGTCCTGTCCCTGTTTGGCTCCCCTTCCTCACTGGAGGCTGGACGCTCAGCTTCCCACAGGAGTCGTGGGTGTGCAGGGGCCAGTCTGACCTCCGGGGCCTGCAGCAGGGGCCGGAGCAGTGTGGCTGGCAGACAGATTCCTGGCTCTCGTCTTCATTGCCCACGTGTGCACTCCATGTCCTGCCCAGGGCCCCTTGGCTGCCCCTGGGGGTGGGTAGGGATAAGAGGAAAAGTCCTTCCAGTCCAGATGGCATCCAGTGAGGAACAAGTAGCCTCCCGTCATTTCCTCGGGAGCATGAAAGGAAATACACCTGCTCCTCAGGCCTCTGCCAATTCCTGCCAGGTGCCGAGGCGTCTGCTGCGCCCACGTCTGAGCTCCAGGTGACAATTCCCGCCCTTTCCAGGAAGCGTTCTCCCTTGGAATGCACATGGCAAGAGTGAGCTTCCTCTTGTCCCCAGGAGAAAACACACCAACCTCCTCTGAGGAGTGCCGTGGTCTTCTGAAATCCCAGGCACCCCCCAAATGCTCTGTAACAGGATATTCCCCAGAGCTCGGACATTACAGAGCCGGGTGCTGAGGGACCTTCTTGTCTGCTCTCTCTCCACAGGGCCCTCTCCAGGTGTCGACATGCAGGTGACGGGTACTCTGACAGCCAGGCCTGACAGAGGCCAGCGCTCTGCTCCTGGCTGGTCCAGAACCTGGGAAACGTGGACGAGATCTGCACTGTGGTGAAGAGTGGGCCTGACGAAGTTCCGAGTGCTGCCCAACGTCTCCAGAGACCAACATTTGCAAGTAGCCTCGGGCCTTCCAGAAAGGCTTGTTTCTATCTGGACCATGCACACACCAAGCCCCTGTTCCAACCCGTGCTGGCTCCAGGGGCCGGAGGGCGGCCTCTCCTGCAGGGCTGGGTCCTTCTCAGTGGGGTCACGGGAGGACACAGGAGGGTCATAACAGCTTCACATATGGGCAGCAGCATGTCCCTTGCCCCTGTCAGCTCAGTTACAGAGTGGGCACCAGGTCCCACGCAGGCTCTGGGCACCCAGCTCAGTGATGCCCTGCAACCACCAGGTGGACGCCGTGACAGTCAGCTCAGGAAGCAGATCCCCACGTTCAGCCGGGTGCATCTGCCATTAGTGAGGGTTGGGACTGACTGGCGAGAGGCTCCGAGATGCCCGGCACCTCCGCCTTCCGGAGAGAGCAGGCCAAACATGAGAAGCACGGCGCCCGCTCCTTCGCCCTCCACTCTGCCCTTAAGGCAGCAAAACAGGGGACTGGACTTGCTCCTGGGCCAGCCCCGTGGGGAAGGAAAGTGGGCAAGGGGTGGTCAGCCCCGCAGTGTCCTGCGTGGGGAGCCCACAGGCCCATTGCACCCGCCATGTGGGCAGGACCCAACTCTGTGTGACTGCTCACTGTTGTCACCTGCTCTTGATGAATCCCACTCTGAGTGGCATCTGTACGCCCAGAAATCTCATACTACTTAATTAAATTAGCAACACATTTGTCTCCCCCTTCTTCCCATCAAAGGGCTGTGCTCTGGAGAAATCAAACCTTTGTTCCCTGCTACTCCGTATCATTTCACTCCTCTCTCCCCTTTCCTCGCCCAGCCCTGGCTCAGATGCTAAATTGTGGCTGGTAATAGGGAGCTGTTAGGGTCAGCGAAGCGTGTCCCAGGAGCAGCCATTCAGGCCTGCTGAGCAGGGCCACAGGTCAGGGACCCGGAGTCCCACGGGCTGGGGCGCTGCCTGCTGAGTCACACCTTCCAACTAAAATGCTCGCCCTCTACAGAGACCGGGGAGGAGAAAGCATGCGGCCAGGCCAAGAGGTGGACGCCGAGGCCAGGCCCACAGCTCCCCTTCCAGTGTGGGCATGGAGATGACAGTCTGCACAGGGTGCCTGGATGCTGCACGGTGGGCAGGGAAGACCCCACTTAGTGGGACCTCCATCAAGGGCTCGAGGCCCAGAGGATGATGGTTGAGGGGGGACATCGGGTGCCGTGCACTAATCAGTGGCAGAGAGTTGGTGTGGGGAAAGCCCTGGGCTCCCTGTGTCCACACTAATCTGTCCAGATGTCTCAGTGGTCACTGCAGCTGGCCTTGGCTGGATTGTGGAGCAAGTGCTGGTTTGTTGCTCCTGCTGGACCCCTTCTAGGGGAACTGATGTCCCTTAGCAGCACCGAAGTCCCTCTTCACCCATCAGCCTGAGGGCAGACCTGCAAGGAGGAAGGCAGAGCTGGGATCTAGGAGGACTGCTGGGGAATGCAGCTAAGCACGGCGTGGACACCCGCAGGGACTCTCAGGCACCTGCTGGAGAAGGGTGGCCATCAGCCGCTAACCCTTCCTGGTGGTTACGGAAGAGGAAGACACTGTGCGGATGTACAGGTGACCAAGGGCACTCACCACCCTCTTGGCTCCCCAGGCCATGAGCAGGAGCAGAAGGAGCCGGCCTGTGCTGACATTCCCAGTGGGCCCCTCCTGCATGGGCAGCTGGAGATGCAGCCTCGGCCCTGCTGCAGCCCGAGTCTGCTGGGGAGACACAGCCCCCGAGGGGTGCACAGAGACAATTCAGCGCACACCACTACAGAAGTGAGGGAGCAGGCAGAGTGTGGGTGGTGTCGGGGGCAGCGAATGGAATGCAGGCCTGCACAGTGGTGACGAGGGGTCCCCGGCGCACGCGTGGCCTGGAAGGCAGCGGGCACATCCATCAGCCCCGGCCCGTCAGGAAGGGGCTTGGCATCCTTCTTTCATAATGGGATTATGCCAATCCCGCTAATGATGAAATATCATCGATCACACGACAACACGGTCATTACCGGTGGATTATCTGACAAATGATGCACCCAAATAGACTTTTCAGAAGCACCTTGAAAATACACTAAAGTAACTCAAGTTCATTATAAATGTCAAGGCATCTCATTCATTACTTCAAATCAAAAATGCAATTTACGGAAGCCGCCCAGTGGAGTGTTTATGGATTTGAATATGCACAAGTGAGGAGGAGGGGCTCCTGGGGCGGGAAAGATCCCTACCAGGAGCTGAAGAGCAGGGCAGCGGGGGAGGGGAGGTCTCCCAGGCTCCAGGTCCAACCACACAGCAGGAGCACTGACCAGAGAGGCTGCCTGAAGGGGAGCAGAGACACAGCAGGAGGGAGGCACAGCAGGAGGGAGGCCCAGCGGGAGGGAGGCCCCCTGGAGGCAGCAGAGACAGGGAGCATGGAGGGATGAACCCATCCTGACAACAGAAGCCGGGTTTGGACACAGTGCTGTTAGCCCAGCCCACAGCTCAGGTGCCAGGTCCTTTCCATGTAGGTGTAGGGTGCAACTCTGGAGCGGCCTGGGACTTTCTCTAGCCTCAGCCAGTCGGGGTGCCAGGGGACACTGTGTGACTCCAGTGCTGCTTTCTTCCCCAGATCCGAGGATTCCAAAGAGAGTGGCCCTGAGACAGGTGGTCAGGAGGGCACAAGCACGTCCTACGGAAACCAGGGGTGGGCCCGGGGCAGCCCTCCAGGGCCACAGGGTGGGCGTGCAGACAGGCAGGGCAAGGCTTCTGCCAGGGCGGGCATCGTGGCCCCCAGGGGGTCAGCCTACCAGGCCTCCCCGTGGAGGGCACCAAGCCAGCAGGGGACGCTCCCCCCGCAGGACAGCAGATGGCTCAGCATCTCTTCTCCTACAGCCTCACTGAAGGAGCAGGTTCCTCTGTGGGACCCCAAGTTGTGGCTGGCTGTTTCCTCTGCCACAGGATGAAGTGACCGCCTGCCCTTCTCCTCCAGAGATGCAGATGCAGGGGCTGACCGGAAGCCTGTCTCCAGCCTGCTGGCTTGTTCTTGCTACCACACCCTGACGATGACTCCGACCTGCTCCTCCCGCCCCGTGACCTTGGCTGTGGGTACTTGCTGCCCTCGCCCCGTCACTGGACCCGATTTCCTGGGATGCAGGGATCCCATTCAGTGTTCCCAAGTCAGACGTGACAGGCACCATTTCCATCAGTGAGGTCCATTCCATGAAGGTTGCGTTCCTTTTCAAATCTGGCTTTGCCAACTCGGGGCTCACTCCCACGCCACCTCCCCACTGGCAGTGACCTCACTGCAGAGGCACGTGCTCTAAGGGGGACGTACAAGAGAGGCCCCTCCCTGACCCTGCTTGGACCCTCCGACACAGCAGTCCCTGCAGTTTCCAGGCACCTAGATCCAGTAGCACCACGCACAACCACTGAACTGCCGCCGTCACGAGGATGTCACGAGATGCTTTCATTTGAACCCAAACAATCAAGGCGTGCCCCACGTGGCCTGCTCCGTCCTGTCATCTACCAAGAAGAACCCCTCTCTAGCATGGCTGCCTCCCCAGCACACTCCACCACTGCCCACCGCTCACTGTGACTTCTCCCCAGCCATCCCTTCAGGCAGACATGGGTGGGGGGGCAAGGAGATTAAGAGGATAATTCTGTGGACAGGAGCCAGGGTCAGGTTAGGGAGAGGGAAATTAGAACAAGGGGAGGGCACCCAGGACGGGTGACAGAGGCCCTTCCCAGAAATGCACGTTCTACATAGAAAGAGCACACCTGCTCGGTCGTGGGCATCCAGGTGGGTCCCCCGGCATGTGCACCAGGCTGGAGGTATCTGAAGGTAGCCCCAGAAAATCACTGTGCCGTGGTAGCACCATTAATATTGCAGCTTTGACCTTCCTAATGGCTTTGGGGACAGTGCTGGGACAGCACGTGTGCCCTCCACCCAGAGTTCTGTAACACCACCTGTCAGTCCTGCCCGCCAATCACGTGGACTGAAGTCAGGCCAGATCAGGACATAGAACAGCCTGGCCAAGTCTGGCCATCCCCCTCCTGAGAGGGCCTGCGCCACGTCCTCTGGAGTCTCGCTGTATCCTGCTCCCCCTGTGCTGGCCTACTCTGTCACTGTCTCCCACTGAAAGCAGGACCTCCTGCTCAGGAGGACCCACAGTGTGTCCACCTTTCTTGGAGACCACAGCACAGTATCCTGGGGCAGCATGGCGCAGGCTCTTGGTCTCACAGCTCCGAGAGAGGCCAGGGACAATGGGGGGCAGGGGTAAAGTGACTGAATTTGTTTCCTTCTTTGAACAGAGAGGAAGCTGAGCTCCCACAGGAAAGGTCCTGATGGCTTGCACCAGTAGCTACTGTCTAGGGACTCAGTGCCCCTGGAGGTGACTAGGGACTTGGGGAAAGTTTCTACATCCCATCAGGGGAGACCCTCGGTGACCCTGTGCCCCTGCCCTGATCACCCGGGCCCTCCAGGAGCGCCGTCTCTGCCCTCTAGCCGTCAGACCTGTCCGTGTAGCCATCAGTGTCCCCAGTCTGCCGGGGGCATTCCTGCTCTTCTCTCGATGCAGCCTGTGGTCTCTAGGTGCCCTCTTCTCTGTAGAGAGCTGACGCTGAGTGTCTCCAGAGCCCCCCCCCCCCGTGCAGGTGGGAGGAGGTGGGAACTTAGGAGGTGTGGCCTAGTGCAGGGACCTCAGGTCATCAGGGACAGACCTTTGAAGGGATTGTGGGACCCCAGTCTCTTCCTCTTCCTCCTGGCTTCCTGCAGAGCAGTTTGGCTCTGCTCTGTGCTCCACCATAATGTGCTGCCTCACAACAGGCCCAGGTCTATGAGGCCAAGAAGTCATGACTGGCACCTCCAACTCTGAGCCAAAATAAACCTTTCCTTTTTATCAGCTAATCATCTTGGCCACTTCATTATAGTGCCAGAAAGATGACTAATACACAGTCTACCCAGTTCCAGGATTTATCAAGCCCATATGTGGAGGAACTTGATCCCTCAAAAATGATTTGCATGTGTGTTTGTTACGTTCCATTCCACAACAGGGAAAGAGACTAACAAAACATTAAGACGTTACTGAAAGTAAAAGAAACACAGAATTGGATCCTGAAGAATCTGTAGAGGGAGGGAATAAAAACTGCAGGCAAAATACATGGGATAGGGAGCTCAGTGAAGGTGGAGTGTCCCCAAAAGATACCCAGTGTCCAAAAACCAACATGAAGCCAAGAAAGGAGCCCGTGGGCTGGAGGGCTCAGAAGCACAAAGCATGGGTGGAAGGAGGACCGAGAGGGTGAGGTGCCCCCAGCTCACGTGTGCGACAAGGCAAGAAGGTTCCGAGGAGAAGGGACGGCCCTGAGAGTCCTGCCCAGTCATGAATCCACCTCCCCAGTCGGGAGGGACTGGCTGAGCGCAGGGAAGGCAGGGGCGGCTGGAGGGCCTGGGGCAAGGCTTTGTCCCTGTGGGCCAGCTGTCTCTCTGCTTCCTGGACCCAGCCCAGGTGCCTCCCCTCCCTCCCCACCCCATGCTCTGCCCCACTCAGCCCAGAGCAGGGGAGCTGCCCTGTGGACGTAGACCTCGGAGACTGGGAGCCCAAATAAGCCTTTCCTCCTCAGGTGCTAACAGGCATCTCCAGAGAACACCTGGTCTAAGAGGGTAGCAAGGTGACGTTTAGGTTATGACAAAGAGCAACGTGTGAAGGACGCCGTCCTCACCTGGCCTCCTCTGCAGGAGCGACCTCCAGCCACCTCTGCTGGCACAGCACGTCCGCCTAGTCCTCTGTGTGTGCTGTTTCAACTGCACTGGTGACAAGCGTCCCTAGGGCCACACAAGCTCTTTACAGCGTCACTAGCTTCGCAGCAGACCCCTACTGTAGCTCTCGGCTGGCCACAGCTCCCACCAGATTCAATGAGGGTTGTACATGGGTGTGCCTGTGTGTGTGGGGGGGGGTGTGGTATAGGGTGTGCATGGGTGTGTGTGTGGGTGTGTCATATGAGGTGTGCATGGTGTATGTACGAGTGTGTGGTTTGGGTGTGTATGAGTGTGCATGGGTGTTTGGTATGGGGTGTGCATGCATGTGCATGGGTATGTGTGTGGTGTGTGGTTTGGCGTGTGTGTGTGGGTGTGTGGTATGGGGTGTACATGGGTGTGTGTTATGGAGTGTGCATGGGTGTGTGTGTGGGTGTGTGGTATGGAGTATGCATGGGTGTGTGTAGGTGTGTGATGTATGTATGAGTGTGTGGTTTGGGGTGTGCATGAGTATGCATGGGTGTGTGGTATGGGATGTGCATGCATGTGCATGGGTATATGTGTGGGTGTGTGGTTTGGGTGTGTGGGGGTGTGTGGTTTGAGGTGTGCATGGGTGTGCATGGTGTGAGTATGAGGTGTGCATGCATGTGCATGAGTATGTGTGTAGTTTTGTGGTTGGGGTGTGTGTGTGTGTGTGTGTGTGGTATGGGGTGTGCATGGGTGTGTGCGTGGGTGTGGGCGTGGCCGTGCGGATGTGTCCAGGGGTGTGCCTGGGGCGGTGTTGGCCCACAGCCCACTGCCCTCCAACCCACTGTCATAAAACTCACCTGGGTCAGGAGGTCTCTGCTCTGCCCTCACTGCCGCCCCAGGTCCTGCCCACCCCTGCCCACCCCTGCCCACCCCAGGTGCCAGTCAGTCACAGAACAAGGACTGAAGGTGGATGTGTGGCTTTGCCTTTCAGAGGGAGAGGTGTCCCCAGCTGCTGATGGCCCTGCCCACTTCACCTCCTGCCTAAGGAGGACCCAGGCCCCGTTAACAGGACCAATCCTTTCTCTCTTGCCTGACTCTCCCAGGAAGGCCTTCCCTGGTTTCTGCACAATTCACCGAGGCCTGAGGCCAGGGCTGACTCTCCCGGCTCCTGTGCCGACCTCCACCTTTCCTGTCAGGGTCTAACACTCGGATTTCAGCCGATTTCCCTCTGGGTGTCAGAGTCTGTTTAGAAATAGCTCCCCAGGGGAGCTCCCAGTCCTCTCCAGAGCCCTCTCCTGGGCTGTGGGGAGGCGACCCGGGGGTCGGAAGCTGGGCCAGCAGCAGGGCTGCATGGCTTCCAGGGCCAGCCGCGGCTCCCACCAGGCCCACCACACGCCTGTGCCTTCGGTCCCTTAATACAGACTGGGAGGCTGGAAAGCCCCGGGAGGCCACGGGAAGTCAATTTACCCACAAAAAGGCCATGTATGATGATAGGATTCAGATTTTCAATTGAATGCTGTAAAGAGAAGTTTTAAAAGTCACATATAATTTGATTTAATAGGGTTGCTTCCCTGCTCAGCAGGAAAATGGGATGCAGACAGAGTGTGATTCTCATTTAAATGTCTTCATATGAGAGGTGACGTGCACCATCAATCTTCCGGTGACAAGCCAGGAGGGCAGGGATTATTGATGTTTAGTAGCCACGAGATTATAAACAGGGAAATTGAAAGCGATCCTTAATTGACAGGGCCTGTCTGTCACCGTGGGAAACCGTGGCCCTTTCCCCGCAGAGAGGAGGAAACATCAAGGAGTCGCCAGGTGCGCGGGGCCCACCCTGGAGCCCGGCTCAGCCCAGCCTCCGTTGGCTCCCACGGTGGCTCCGTGATGGCAGAAGCGCTGCAGAGTCTCAGCTCCCTGGGTCCCTGTGTCACCAGTGGGCTGCAGGGGTCCGGGCACCTGGGCCGGGTGGCACTCAGCAGGGCAGGGACTGGATCTGGGTGCAGTGGCTGTGGCTGCAGCTCCTCAGGAGCCCTGGCCTCCCTGTGAAGGCCCAGGTCAGCTTCCCGCGGCTGCGGTGTCGTCTTCTAGATGGCGGACCTGCTACACACCCCTGCACGTCATCGTGGGGGTCAGGGAGGATGTGTGTGGAGTCACCCCAGGAGCCCTAAACACAGGCACGGGGGTCCTGCAGCGCATTCCACCACAGAACAATTCAACCTCGTCTCCTAGTCCACGGACTTAGAAGTGTGTGCATCGACTGGCCGCCGGGTCTGTGCACTAGGGACCGCCACTCAGCCAGGAGCTGAGATGCTGGGATCGGTGAGAGCAGGTGGCCTGCTCGTGAGGCCCTGGTCACCTGTGTTCACCTGGACTAGCTCCTGTTCCAAGGAGCTTCCAGGTAGGGCAGTGCTGTGGTCAGGAGTCCTCCAAACTTACCCACGACCACCTCTCTCGAGTGGAGCCACCCTGGCTTGGCAGCAGAGGACAGTGTCCTCGAGCACAGCCTGCCCCGTCCTGCTCCAAATCCCCACACGTGGACCCAGACACGGGGGCTGCTCCAACAGACGCCAGGCACCAGCCAGGTGAAGTGCATCAGGGACGAACAGAAGCAAGACAGAGGCTTGGACAGCGGACTCTGGGATCCCAGATGGTCGTGGCCTAGATCAGAACAGTCCACAGAGAAAAGATCAGGTTGTTGGAATTAGGAGAATTAGGAAATGTGATGGGATCAGACACACTTGCAGCAATTTCTGTGCACACACAGAGCAGGCTGATGGAGACCCGAAAACCGGAGCAGCCTGAGCTGTGGGCAGGCAGGACAAGAGCTGTCCCCACCATGCCTTCCTGACTGTCCAAGCTCAGGGCTGAAAGGCAGATGTCCCCTGTCCCATGACTACCTGGGACACAAAGCCAGTGCAAGGACCCATCCAGGCCTCACAACGGCAGCTGGTGCATGGACTCCCCAGCACCCGGCAGGGTCAGTGGACAGGTGCAGGCACTGACCGCAGCCCAGCTCCCAGGGCCGAGGCCACGTGGAGGCAGCACTGCTGCAGCTCTGGACAACCAGGACCCCAGTGGCATCATGGAAGAGAGCCGGCTCGTGGGCTTGGAGGTCTCCCGAGCACATCACAGCAGTGGGGGGACCCCTGAACGTCCTGGAGGCCCCTGAGTAGAGGCTGAAGTGCTGTGTGACTGACGGGCTGCTGAGGCTTCAGGTGGATCCTCTCCAACCTAGGGAACCACCAGGGACCCGGTGGCCTCGGCCCAGTGTGCAGAGATCTCCCCAGGTGCAGGCTCCACCCAAATGCACACCCTGCCCATCCACAGAAGTGCTGCTACAGGACCAGTGTGCAGGGATCTCCCCAGGTGCAGGCTCCACCCAAATGCACGCCCTGCCCATCCACAGAAGTGCTGCTACAGGACCAGTGTGCAGGGATCTCCCCAGGTGCAGGCTCCACCCAAATGCCCACCCTGCCCATCCACAGAAGTGCTGCTACAGGACCAGTGTGCTTGTGAGTCGGGACCCTCGGCAAGGTGGCCAGCACGTACAGACCAGAGAGGGCAGGCAAGCCTCCAGCACACCCTGAGGGCACCCAGGCTCAGAACCCCAGACGCTGTTGCTCCCAACTCTCCAGCAGCTAGAAGTGAAAAGCCTTCCCCTCCGACCAGCTCCACCTGGGGAGCACCTCCCCTGACGGCCCTGCCCATGGACACCTGCCCCAGCCACCGTGCTGGGAGAGAGAGCAGGAGACTGACTTTCAACAGGACCTGTCACCCAGGACAGATGTCCCAATGCTCATGTTAATTACAGCTCTTCGTTAGCCTTTTCCTTTTGCACACGCTGATTGGCCACCCCTGGGCTTTGGAAAAACAAACGTGTGTGAGCCGAAGCCCCACTCATCTCCTTTCCACCAGCAGGGAGACCGTCACAGAACTCCAGCCGGAGGGTTAGTTAGAGTATCTCAGAAACACGTCTTCCCAGGTGGGAGCTCCGGGGCAGGGGCTGGCGGTGACAGGGGAGGGGGAGATGGAGCAGCGTTGGTGGAACAGAACCTTTGGGCCAGTGGCAAAGCCACCCAGGGCCACACGCTGGTCTGTCCTCCCCACTGCTCCCTTCGCCTGCTCAGCCTGTGCTGAGAAGCCCACTGTGGCAGGACACCCCCGGGGCTCCGCGTGGCCAGGTCCTGCTGGTGCTCTATAGATGGGCAGTCCCTGGGCCCCCATCTCTTCTCCTGGTAGAGCAGGTCTTCGTGGCTCCGACCGGCCTGGGGCAGCGAGTGAGCATCTCTGGCACATCCCGCAGGACACACCTGCACAGAGACCAGGGTCAGGCCTCCCCGTGACAGCTTTCTCCTCAGGCCAGCGCATCTCCGCAGCACAGAGCCGCCACAGCATGGGTGTGCACTCAGGAAGGGCTGAGTCCGCCCAGTGCCCTGGTCACCTTTGTCAACCTGAACTAGCATCTTCACCAACCCACACCTCACTCCCCTCCCCGGCGGGTGGAGGTAAAACTGCTTCTTGGAGTCCAGGAAAACTGGACTCAGTATTCAGTGTGCTCTGGCCAGCGTGGGCACATTGTTGACCATCACATGGACCCCAGGGGATCACATCTGGGTCTGGACCCTAAGGTGCTGCGATTTTATATTGAAAGTTGCCACCCTCTGTCATTTCCTCCCCCTGCGTAAGGCAGATGGAGCAACACCACCGCTGGGCACCAGGTCTGAGCAGGGAGTCTCCCACGGGAGGGTAAGGGGAGGGCAAGGTCCTCGTGGCACCTGAGAAATGCAGATCCAGACGTTGGCTCACCCCAGGCCTGTGAGTGTCCGTCCCTCTCTGTGGGACCGTCTGCAGAGACTCATGTGAAGGGGCTGCAGCGTGAAGGGGCGCAGCGTGAAGGGGCAAGGAGAAAGCAGGGACTCTGCCCCACGGTTCTTTGGGGGCTCTGGGTGGAACCCAGAGACTGGCACATGCCAGGCCAGCACTTTGCCAGGGTCTGCCCCCAGCTCACAAGCAGTGATGTCCACGCAAACCCAAGCCCAGCAGAGGCCCCCGAGGTGCACCCCTCAGACTCACAGGCGCCGCTCTCCCCGGGTGGGACCTGTGTCCCTCAGCTGCTCACCCTGGCCTGGGCAGCAGGGCCTCTGTGCTCCAGGTCGGGGACACACTGCAGTCACTCACCTCTGCACCTCAGCCACCCCCTCGGGGCCAGAGGACTAAAGCCAGCCTCAAAGCTGGTGGCGCACAGTGGGCTGGGCGCGGGAAGGTGGCCCACAGGAGCATGTGGCTTGAAACCCCTTGATACCGAGCCTGCTCTTCAGACAACGCCGAGTCCCCGATTTAGCGGAAAACTCACACGATGCTGTAGGGCTGAGAACGCCGGACCTGGGTCAGAACTCGCCCAGCCTGACCTGCCACTCCCTAAGCTGTCATGTGCCACCTGTGCCTCTGCTGAGACCTTCCCCTGGACAAGGCTGGACTCGGGTCAGGGAGGCAGGACTGAGGAGCGTCAGAAAATTAAAGGCCTTGCTTGACCTTCGACCCTCTTGTTGGATTAAAGATAATACTAATGTGGAGAAAATCAGGCCTTCAGAAGGCAGTAACTTTGTACAGTAAATACAGAGTCTGCTCCATGCCCAGCCCCGACGGTACCAGTGCAGGAACTCAGAGGATGACCAACACTCCCAGGCTATGGTCAAAATCCTCAGAACCACCACTGGAGAGCTGGCTGCGTGTCACATCCAGATGCATGATGAAAATGTGCCAGAGAGCCCTGTGTAAGGTCAGAGTTGTGTAAATCGTATTTCCCAAGCAGAGGCTCAGTGAGCTAGTGATCAACCAGCTCTGGCTGAGCTGAGCATTCTGATATCCTTCCCACAGAGAGGATGATTAGAATAGTAATCTAAGCTTATTCTATGAGCTACACATCCCCCAGCTAGGGGAGCCACTGGACACAGCTCGGAAACCGTCATCAGGAAGCAGGAATCAGCAGGAAAGGCTCCAACTCTTTCTTGCAAGACGCAGAGACCCACAAAGGATTCTCCCCCAGGTTTGAACATGTGAAGGAGCCCTGTCTGTCAGCAGGAGCTGAAGCTGGCAGAAGCCCCACGTTGGGCAGGAACAGCCCGAGCAGCCCACCTGACGTGGAGAGCAGAGATGACACAGGGTCAGGCTCCGAGACCTCTTTCGAAGCTTGGGATGAGGCAGTGGCCTTGGCCATTTGTCAGGTGATCTCATACAGTGAGGCCCACCTGGCCGGGGATCTCTTCAGACAGGAACTTCAGTGGGAGCTGGAACCCAGGGTTTGTGTGTCACCGAGGCAGGAGAGGCACCTCCTACAGACAGCCAGGATCAGGGCTTCGGAGAGGGACAGGAGAGAAGGGGCCTCACTCAACCTGAAGGGGACAGTGGGTCTGGGGACATCCGTGCCTCGCTGCTCCCTGCCAGCGCTGACCGCAAGGCCTTCTGACCTAACACCTGCTTCTGCCCTCACGGCGGGAGCCAAGAGCCCTGCCTCAGGCCCCTTGCCCTTCCCCTAGCAACGCCAGGCACCAGCAGACCCCTCCCCCAAATCTCCCTCTTCCTAAAAGACTTATCAAAAACCACCAGAGAGACCCATCCTCTTAATTACGTAAACAGGGGACTTACCTTCTGATTGGCTTACGAACCTCGGAGCTTGAAGAGCTTGATTGGCTCGTGCTGGCCTCCCTCACCCCCCGTCCCCTGAGCTGGGCCGCCAGGTAGGCTTTGATGACCCTGGACGACAGGCACCACTGACGTCCTCTCTCGGGCCCCTTCCCTCGGGAGCTCTGCTCGCTGTTTCTCTGGCAAATTCTGTACTTTGCTCTCACCCTGGATCCATGGATTTCACCTTGAGTTGTGTGACAAAGACCCTGGCTGCCCAACTCCCGATCACAGCCGTGACTCTGGCAGAAAGAGCCCCTTTCTTAGAGTCTAGACCAAGGTCCAGTCCACAGCTCACAATGGAGGGGTTGAGTCCTCGTTGGCTCCTTGGCTGGAAGCCCAGGCCACACAACTGCTGGGGACAGGCGGAATCGAGGCACGGAGGCCTCACGGGGGAAGAGGCCTTTTCAGCAAGAACGCGATGGGTCTGCTGCTGGTCCTGGTGAGAGAGGGGTGATCGTGGTGGGGGTGATTTGGGGGTCAAGAGGTGAGACGGAGGTGTTGACAAAAAAAACGACGGTGGCTGTGGTGGTGGTGATAAAGCTGATGATCATGGTGGTCACTGTAGTGACAGTGGTGATGGTGACCAGATGATAATGGTGACAGTGGTGATGGTGACTGAGATGTTGGTTAAGGTGGGTTGTTGGTAATGATGGTGGTTCTGGTGACCATGATGACAGTTATAACATGAGTGACAGTGTTGATGGTATTGTGATGGTGGTGGAAGTTGGGTTTTTGGTAATGATGGTGGGTATGGTTACAGTGTTGGCACTGATGGTGGTAGCTGAGTGATCATTTTGATAATGATGGTGACAATGGAATGGTCATGTGGGATGGTGGTAGTAGTGATGATAAAGTTGGTGGTGGTGGTGATAGAGGTAAGGATGTATTTGCATTGTTGATGATGATGATGATGGTGACAATGATGTTGGTGGTGATGGATGGTGATAGATGGTGACTGAGATGGTGGTGAAGAGTGATGGTGATGGATGGTGATGGTTATGAATAATGATGGTGATGAATAGTGATGGTGACAGATGGTGATGGTGATGGTTATGAATAGTGATGGTGATGGACAGTGATGGATAGTGATGGTGATGGTGACGGATGGTGATGGTGATGGTTATGAATAGTGATGGTGGTGGTGATGGACAGTGATGGATGGTGATGGTGATGGTGATGGTTATGAATAGTGATGGTGATGGATGGTGATGGTGATGGTAATGGTGATGGTGACGGATGGTGATGGTGATGGTGATGAATAGTGATGGTGATGGTGATGGACAGTGATGGATGGTGATGATGATGGTGATGGATGTGATGGTGATGGTGATGGTGATGAATAGTGATGGTGATGGTGATGAATAGTGATGGCAACAGATGGTGTTGGTGATGGTGATGGTTATGAATAGTGATGGTGATGGTGATAGACAGTGATGGATGGTGATGGTGATGGATGGTGATGGTGATGGTGATGGTGATGGTTATGAATAGTGATGGTGATGGTGATGGATGGTGATGGTGATGGTAATGGTGATGGTGACGGATGGTGATGATGATGGTTATGAATAGTGATGGTGATGGACAGTGATGGATGGTGATGATGATGGTGATGGATGTGATGGTGATGGTGATGGTGATGAATAGTGATGGTGATGGTGATGGACAGTGATGGCGACAGATGGTGATGGTGATGGTGATGGTGATGGTGATGGTGATGGTGATGGTGATGGATGGTGATGGTGATGGTGCTGGTGATGGTGGTGATGATGGATGGTGATGGTGATTTGATGGTGATGAATGGTGTTGGTGATGGTGATGGTTATGGTAATGGTGATGAATTGTGACAGTGATGTGATGGATGGTGATGGTGATGGTGATGATGAAGGTGATGGTGATGGTGATGATGGTTATGAACAGTGATGGTGATGGTGATGGTGATGAATGGTGTTGGTGATGGTGATGGTGATGGTGATGGATTGTGACAGTGATGGTGATGGATTGTGACAGTGATGGTGATGGTGATGGATTGTGACAGTGATGGTGATGGTGATGGTAATGGATGGTGATGGTGGTGGTGATGGTGGTGATGATGGATGGTGATGGTGATTTGATGGTGATGAATGGTGTTGGTGATGGTAATGGTTATGGTAATGGTGATGGATTGTGACAGTGATGTGATGGATGGTGATGGTGATGGTGATGATGATGGTGATTGTTGAGAGCCTCAGCCAAAGGGGCCCCAGCAAACTTCCAGCTGCCAGCAAGCTTCAGACTGCCAGCTGATGATTGGTTCACAGTGGCCCCAGCAACATCTAGCTGATTGGCTCCTCTGCGGTGATGTTCATTGGGCTGTTTCCCTGCCCTTCAGACTGCCAGCTGATGATTGGCTCACAGCGGCCCCAGCAACATCTAGCTGATTGGCTCCTCCACGGAGCTGCTCATTGGGGGACTTCTTTGGCTCCGCCCACGCGACCCAGCCAATCGGCCTCAAGAGCAGGAGGATTGTGGGAGGTTGGGAGTGTGTGTGGGAGGAGAGGCTTGTGGAAGCCGGTGGTGGCAGTTGGGCTCTGAGGGTTTTTTCCCTGGAGCTGTTTTGTTTGGTGTTTGTAGTTCTAAAAATAAAGTTAGTTTCTTTTTGACAAGTGCTCCTGATTTGTGCCAAGCCAGACTTCGGCAGGTGATGATGATGGTGATGATGGTTATGAACAGTGATGGTGATGGTGATGGTGATGAATGGTGTTGGTGATGGTGATAATGATGGTGATGGATTGTGACAGTGATGGTGATGGTGATGGTGATGGATGGTGATGGTGTGATGTTGGAGGTTCCAGCACACTCCAGGATCTATCCACCAAGCTTCATATCACTGAACAGAAAAAAAAAAGTGCCAACCATAAAAAGCCTAGACATTGTCACAGTTGCCACTCAAGTCCTCCTCCACAAGCACACACCACCTTCCTTGCTTTGGTGGTTCACTCTGGCTCACGAATAGCAGCAGAGAAGAGTCAGCAGGCGAGTGCTTGTCCTGCAGACATACCTGCCAGCTGCACCGTTCCCCTCCAACCCTGCTGTCAGGAGGCCTTCCCAGTTCGTCTCCTCATATCGTCCCTGGCAAGTCCCTGTCTGGACCAAGGGCCAGGAGGAAGGTACCAGCCATCTCTGATGACTTCCTCAGGTCCAGACCCCAAAGGAGTAGGGGGGGTTGTATTTTCAATGCCAGTGTGGACCGTTAAGGAAACCCGGCCACACCACTCCCCTTACCGCCCTTGGTATACACGGCCTATGCTGCCTTCCTGTTTGCCTCCCAGAGTCCACAGTGTCCAGGAACCAGGCCCCTGCTCCCTCCTCCTCAGCCCACGTCTGCAGCTCTCCCTGCTTTACCTGCCTCCTCAGCAGCCCCGCGTTTAAACACAGACCTCCCAATGGCAGATCTCCAAATAAGTCAGGGGGAGGACAGGGTGTGGACGGTGAACCAGCAGGCACGCTCTTCCTGGAGCCATCAAAGCCAGAAAACGGTGAAACAACAAAGTTCTGAAAGAAAAACAAACACAACACAGTGCCCAGCCAGACAGCTCTGCCAGCGAAGGCCAGAAAGGGGTGGGCTCGCTTGCTTGGTCTTTGCCACTAACAGCCGAGGCAGGACCCTGATGTGTGCAGAGCCCAACACACAGTAGGTGGCTGTGGAGCAGCCCCGCGCCCATCAGCAGGCAGATGGACAGCTTGGCTCAGGCCCACGGGGGGCACTGCTTGGCCACAAAGATGACACCGAGGCATTGGTGGTGAGTGGACGGAGCTGGAGGACATCACACTCAGTGAGACGAGCCAGAGTCGGGGAACCAAGGGCTGAATTGTCCCCTCACAAGCGGAAGTTAAAGTACAATGAGGAAACAAGGGGGGTTCCATGAGAATAGGGGGGTTCAACAGAACAGAGGAAGGGACGGTGGGGAGGGAGGAAGAGGAACCGTGGAATGAAATTGACCAAACTGTCCTATGTACGTATGTGGACAGTCCATGCTGAATTCCATCTTTATATGCATCTATAAAGCACCAATGAAAAAATAGCAAATAGACCCAGAATAGCTAAATCAGTCCTTAGCAGGAAGAGTGAGCAGGAGGCATCATTATACCAGACCTTAAACTATACTACAGAGCAATAATAACAAAACAGCATGGTATTGCCACCAAAACAGGACGGTAGACCAATGGTACAGGATAGAGGACACAGAGACCAATCCACAAAATTACAATTATCTTACATTATACAAAGGTGCCAAAAACATGCACTGGAGAAAAGATAGCATCTTCAACAAATGGTGCTGGGAAACTGGAAATCTACATGCAACAAAGTGAAATTAAACCCCTATCTCTCACCATGCACAAAACTCAACTCAAAATGGGTCAAGGACCCAGGAATTAAACCAGAGACTCTGCGTCTAAGAGAGAAAAAGTAGGCCCTAATCTCCATCATGTGGGATTAGGCCCAACTTCCTTAATAAGACTCCTGTAGTGCAAGAATTAAAACTGAGAATCAATAAATGGGATGGAATCAAACTAAAAAGTTTCTTCTCAGCAAAAAAAAAAAAAAAAAAAAAAAAAAAAAACAATCTGTGAAGTGAACAGGGAGCTCACATCATCCTGGGAGCAAATTTTTACCCCTCATACCTCAGATAGAGCACTAATCTCTAGGGTATATAAAGAATTAAAAAAGCTAAACACCGGAAAAACAAATAACCCAATCAACAAATGGGCCGAGGACCTGAACAGACACTTCTCAGAAGAGGATATACAATCAATCAACAAATACATGAAAAAATGCTCATCATCTCTGGCAATCAGAGAAATTCAAATCAAAAGAACTCTAATATCTCATCTCACTCCAGTTAGAATGGCAGCTATTATGAAGATAAACAACAATAAGTGTTGGTGAGGATGTGGGGAAAAGGCACTCATACATTGCTGGTGGGACTGCAAATTGGTGCAGCCAATATAGAGAGCAGTATGGAGATTCCTCAGAAATCTGGGAATGGAACCACCATTTGACCCAGATATTCCTCTCTTCAGACTATACCCAGAGGACTTAAAAACAGCACACCACAGGGACACAGCCACATCAATGTTTATAGCAGCACAATTCACAATAGCTAAACTGTGGAGCCAACCTAGATGCCCTTCAGTAGATAAATGGATTTAAAAAAATGAGGCCTATATACACAATGGAATTTTACTCAGCAATAAAAGAGAATAAAATCATGGCATTTGCAGGTAAATGGATGGTGTTAGAGAAGAGGATTAGCAAGGATGGTGGAATGTGATGGGCATCATTATACAAAGTACATGTATGAAGACACGAATTGCGTGTCAATATACTTTATATACAAACAGAGATATGAAAATTGTGGTATATATGTGTATTAAGAATTGTAATGCAAAAAAATACATGTATAAAGGCAAAACAAAAAAAAAGCATAGTGTTACCTTAGATGAGGCAGAGGGAAGTGAAGGGAGGGGAGGGGAGGGATGTGGAGATAGGAAATGGAATGAAGCAGACATTACCACTGTATGCGTGTATGTGACTCATGACCAATGTGATTCTATAACATGTACGCTCAGAAAGATGAGAGATTATATCCCTTCTATGTGTGATGTGTCAAAGTGTCTAAGTGCATTCTACTGTCATGTATAACTGATTAAAACAAATAAAAATAATTAAAAATAGCCAATAAATAAACAGAAGGAAGACCAGGAGAGGACGGGGCGGGGCAGGCGAGGGAGAAGGCAGGGGAGGGAGGCATGGGGCCTGAAGTAGAGCGAATTCCATCTGCTCCATGCAGATGGGATCATATCTAATGCACCCACTGTCCTGTGTAATGCTCCAAAAAAACTTGTTTTTAAAAAGCTGAGTGAGCGAAGGGCTGGGGCTGGCGCTCGGTGGTAGAGCACTGGCCCACATGTGGTTCTGTTCTCTGCACCACACAAAAAAATAAATAAAATAGAGATGTAAAAAACGCTGAGCCAAATGCATTGCATAAATATTAGAGGAGGTCTTTCAGGGGGCAGGAACACTCAAGGAAGAGGACGGCTAAGGTGAAAAGAAGTGGCATAGTTTTCTATTAAAATATCAAAAACTAATCAGCTGAAGAAAGGTTTGCCACATGTCTAAATTACAGAGTACGCCAAGAGGAGCCCAGAAGTCAAGAGGGAGCGCCGGACACTGCTCTCCCCCGGCTCTCGGACCACGGTGAGTAAGACCCGTGGAACCGACACCAACCAACACATCTTTAGACAACAAAGTGAAGCAGCCACCAACAAGCATTTAGAGAAGAAGTAGCAAGACCATCAGCTTAAACCAACCCCATCAACAGTAAGTAACCCAAGTGTACAACCCAAGTGTACATGGTCTAAATGCCCACAGTGAAAAGCGGATCGGACTCTCCCAAAAAAGCAGGACCCAGATATTCTGCCTCAAAAACTCCCTCTCCGTGGGCATGAGAGCCACAGCATGCCAACACTAGTCAAAGAACGCTCAACCACGACACTAACCTCAGGAGCACATTTCAGAGCAAAGAATATTATCAGGGCCAAAGAGAACCACTTTATGGTGATGATGCACTCACCCTGTCTAAAACCCACAGAAATCTTAAATATTTATGCAACAACTTAACAGCTTGAGAATACACGAAGCACAAACTGATAGGACCAAAGTTTTCTGGTTTTAGAAAAATACACAATTATGTTAAAAATGTCAACAACTTTCCCTCAATAATTTACAGAGCAAGTAGACAGAACCCAGGCAGGATACCAAGGCCTGACGCCTCAGGACTCGCTTGACCTAAATCGAGCACAGAACACGATGCAAGTGTCTTCTAGGACCTCAGGAGCCACACTGTTTCCAAGCACCGGGAAGGCACTGGTTTCAAGAGCGCACGCTAGTCAGCCACACCTGCCTGAGGTCAGTCGGTTCACACTGATGGGAGGGTTATTCTGGCTCGAGGTCTGCAGGGTCCAGTCCACGGCTGTGTGGCCCTGTTGGTTCTGGGCCTGTGGCAAGACGTCATGGTGGAAGCCCAGGGTGGAGGCTGCTCACCTCTTGGAGACCAGGAGGCTAAGAGGGAGACAGGAAGGGGCAGGGTCCCCTGAAGGGGACCCCCCAGGTCATCTGCCTGATGGGTTCACTTCCTCCCAGTGGGCCCTGCCCCCGAGAGCTTCCATCCGCCAATCACTGTTTGGACCAAACCTCTGCCGGGTGGGCCTTTCCAGGCAGCCCTGATCCAATCAGCACCCCAGGCTCACCCCAGCCGGAGCACACTCTGCCACAGAGGAGTGGAATTCCAAACCAGGGCAGAAAAGGTGCCTGAAAAGCCCTACCTGTTCTTTAACTGTTCTTTTTAGAAATACGAGACAGTAGAACGCACTTTGGCACAGTGTACACACACGAAGCCTGGCTCACTCCTGTGGCTGTGCATGGTGTGGAGTTACCCTGGCTGTGTATTAAATACAAGGACAGGAAAGTTATGTCCAGTTAATTCTACTGTCCTTTCTAGTCCCCTCCCCCTCCCTTCCCAAACTGAATAAAATACTTCAAAGAAGTGTTTCCAAAGAAGAAAACCAAAGGAGAACTTTAAAGCCATTTGAGCTGAGTGAAGTCCACCATGACATATTGCCATCTGTGGGCTCTGGCGTGACCAGCGCTGGGGCTACTTGTTCGTGATCATGCTCAAACATCTGCATTACAAAAAAGTCGCAAATTGATACCCTCTCCTCCTTCCTTAAAAATCTGGAAAAATAGCAAAGTAAACCTCAAAGGAGAATCAAAACTACATATAATAGCATTTAATTGTATAAGAGGCAGAATAAGAAAAAAAATCAAAATTAACCTAATTTGGAACCAAAAGCTTATTCTTTGAGAGTACCAATGAAACTGATAGACCTGAAACTATATTAATCAGAATAAAAATAGAAGACACAAATTTGCAATATCAGGAATAAGAATTCATTATAGAACCCATAGATCTTAAGAGCATAATAATAGAATAATATAATTATCTCTATGGCCTTGAATTTGACAACTTAGGTAAGAAGAACCCACTTACTTGAAGAAGTCACTGAGACAGGATGAGCAGCTCCGTCCTGTGACAAAAGTCGAGGCTGTAGGTCAGTCTGCCCACGGAACAACCCCTGGTGGAGTCTCCACACGCTGAAGGAAGAAACTGGCAATTCCACAAACCCTTCTGGAAAAGTGAAGAACAGACAGCATCCCCCAACGTCAGGCCAGCATGACCCCGGTACCAAAACCAGGCAAGAAGACATTACAAGAGGACATTAAACCATTATCTCTCAAAAATGTAGACGTGAAGACTCTTAGCAAACTGTTTAGCAAGTCAGAGGCAACAGATCTCAAAATGGAATATAACCAAATGAGGTTTTCACCAGAATGCAAAACTATTTTAAAATTAAAACATTAGTGTAATTCACCATGTAAAAAACTCATATCAAAATTCATGTGATCCTCATAATATACAGACAAATGTCTACACAAAATCCAACATTTATCACTGACAGAAATCCTTAGCAAAGGGAATCTACAAACCAAAAAACCAACAATCACAACAAAAATCTACAGTGAACCCAAAATGCTTCCACCCCCTAGGATCAGGAGTGAGGCAACGATGCCTGCTGTTGGCACTTGGGCTCAACATTGCACAGAAGGTCCCTCCCAGCACAGCAGGTTGGTGTGGGTGACATCCAGATACGGAAGGAGTCCTGCACAGAATGTAAAATACCTACATGTTTAAGACGACCCCTCACCTTGGTTGAGAATCCTATGCAGTATACAAGAAGGGAGTCAGAATTAGTGAGCCATCTTAGCACAGTTGCAGGGCTCAAGGGATAAAAGGCAGTATGAAAGCACTAATCATGTTCCTTGTGCAAGTTGGAATAAGTGGAATTTTTAATATAAAAAATAGCATTTATAAGAGCATTAAAATTATAAAGTACCTAAGAGGAAAACTTGACAAAAGATCAGTAAGAGCATTAAAAACTGTAAAGCATTGCTTAGGGATATCAAAGAAAACCTAAACAAACGGGAGTCAACTTGCCTGCATTCATGGACTTGCAGATTCAATTTTGTTAAAATACTGATTTTTCTTCACATTGAACTGAATTCCATGACTTTTTTAAATAGAAGTTAACACTCTGAATCTAAAATTAAATGAAACCACCAAGGATCTTAATTAACCAAAAGAATCAAGAAGAAGAAAGCTTAAGCACTCATACAGTAGCTCCAGGATTTAGGATAAAGTTACAGTAACCAAGACAGTGTGACATTTGCATAAAAATAGACAAATATATAAATAGAGCAAAACTGATAATCTAAAATAGACTTATGCATGTGAGATCAACTGCTTTCTGCAAAAGGATGATCTCCAACAATGGGTGCTGGAACAATTGCATGACATGAACCAAGATCCCTACCTCACATCATATGCAAAATCCAAGATCCCTACCTCACATCATATGCAAAATCCAAGATCCTTACCTCACATCATATGCAAAATCCAAAATCCTTACCTCACATCATATGCAAAATCAAAGATCCCTATTTCACGTCATAAGCAAAACCCAAGATTCTTACCTCAAACTATGTAAAATCACCTTGATGAGGAAAGCTAAAGTTAAAACTTCTTGAGGAAAATATGAAAACATTCTAGCATTGTTTTACAGTGACTTCTTAAAGGCTTTACAACATGCACAAAGTGTAAAGAAAAATCAATAGATTGGACTTATCAGATTTAAAGACATTTGTTCTTCAAAACTTAAAAATATCAAGATTCAAGTGTGAATCTCAGAGCCTTGTCTCCCTGCCCTGTGTGGGGGATGGCAGTTGTGGGAGGGTCTCCAGTCTAGATCTCCAGGGGAACATGAAGCCCACAGCCCTCAGGGTCCTGGGGAGTACCCTCCCCACTCCAGGACGCGGCCCCTCCTGAAGAAGCTGGACTGTCTTCCCTCGGCCAGGGTGGGCAATGCTGGTGCCTCCTGGCCTTTGCCCTCCACCTTGATAAGGGGGAGGCACTGAGTGGCATGGGCCTTGCTAGGGTGGGTGCCCCTATGCCTCCCACCTCCATTTCTGACCCACCCCACTGGCTGTGCCCTGTGAAGGGGGGTCTGTGCTTTCTTGCTTGCATCCTATCACACCATCTCCTCCAGGGAGTCCTCCGCCTCCCTGCCTCCTCCCAGATTTTGCCGGAGGCCGGGAGGGGGGTTCCCGGGACAGGGGCAGTGCTCAGTGCCGGGTGTGCTTTCCTGCTTGGAGCTGGGCAGGTCTCCGTGCTGTCCTCAGGGTGGCAGGTGCGTGCTTGCCCTGCCCTGCTGGAGTCAAGACAGAAACGTGGCACTCAGGGGTGACCAACACCTGCACCCAGAAGCCACCGCACCACAGCTTCCATGATGCCCCCAAACAAAAGAGTGAAAAGGAGCCGAGGAAATAGTTTCTAAGTCCAGGTCCCCGTGCCAGAGAGATGGTCTAGAGAACTCGGTGCCGTCTTCCTCCCGCTCCGTGATGTCGCTCCCCTCCCCCGATTCCCTGGACAGGGTGGGAGCCCCAAGGGGATGTGGGGGGCCACTGGGTGAAGGGAGGCCTCTCCATGCCTGCTCTCCTGCCTTCCCGCTGCCAGGAAGTGCTGCTGCTCCACTGACCTGTCTCCAGGTGAGCAGCACCTGGGGGAGGACTCGTCAGCGCGAGACCGTCTTCTCCTGGTGACGCGCCCGCAGGTCTGTATGCACAGTGAGTCAACTGACCGCACCAGCAGCTCAGGGCTCCGTGGGACAGAGACAGTCCTTCCTGGAAACACCAGGGTCCCCCCCCCCCAGAGGACAGCGAGGAGTGGGCGGCACCAGCCCAGTGTGTGCTGTGGCTTTGACCAGAGGCAAGACACTGGGTGGCACTGCCCCTCAGCTCTGAAGGGGGAGGCATGCTTGGGGTCCCCTGGACAACGTGCTCATGGGTGGCAGTACTGAGTGACAGTGGCCATGGGACATGCCAGGGCCACACCACAACCCACCATCCATCCATCCTCCTGGAATGGCCGTCCAGCCTGAGGAGAGACCTGTCCCCAGGGTGGGAGCTCACCTCCAGGAGGCCCTCACAGCTGGAGTCCAGCTGGACGTAAAGGCTGGAGGTCAGGTCCATGAACAGGGACAGGCCTCCGTGGCAAAGAACCTTGGGTGGTGGTCACTAGGCCAGCACACGGCCCCCTCCCCAGCTTTCTGTGGGCAGCAGACCCTAAGGACTTCGATGACCCTTGAGAACTGTGCTGTGGCTCTCTCTGCCTGGAAGTGACGGCCAGTGGCACCAAGGCTACCCATTGGCTCCCTGTCTGGAGGTGACCATCACCGGAGGCTTGAGCAGGTCAGCTGTGGGTGCACAGAAAAGTCTGCCCAGTGAGGTGCATGCAAAGGTGGCCCTTGGACAGGGTCTCCGTGGACCAGGACAAGGATCTAAAGGACATCCCCTGGCTTGTCAACCGGGTCCTCCAAGGAGCAGCTCGTCCCTGAGCGGCAGAGGGAGAGGCGCTCATGGAGAAGGGTCCTCCCTGGAGCCTCACACCTGCCACACCTGGATTCTGGGCACCTGTGACCTGCCATACCTGGATTCCGGGCACCTGTGACCTGCCACACCTGGATTCCAGGTACGCAGGGCGACTGATTCCTGACGTCTTAAGCCAACCGCTTTTAGCACAGAAATCATCAGGGTTCCAGGAGGAGGCTCTGAGGACACCACACCAATGGCAGAGAGCCAACCCTGGTGCTGGGTGACCAACTTTAAGACAGGCAGGAAGGACATTGAGACACAAAGCCAGATGGTCGGACAGGGTCTTGGGCATCACACTCTCCCTCTGCCTTTCACAGCTGTGTGATCTTTAGATATGTTCTCAACCTCTCTGGGTCCCTGTTGTAAAAAGGGGCAACCCTACCACATGGAGATATTCTGAAGGCTAAACAAATTAATAAGTACAAATCACCCAGAGATGGGAGTCTAAATGATGCCATGATTTTTCTCCTAATTTCTCAAGAGAGCCAACATGAGGCGTTTGGATGAGGGGATGGGTAGGGAACAGCTGCCGCGGGACTCCAGAGCAGCGGGACCCTCTGGTTTTCGAGGACACCCTTGAACGGAACAGAACCAGCTGCCCACAGCGTGGTCGGCTACTGCACACTTACGCATCTGGAATGCTGTTTTGAAGTCCAATTTGTCCTGTGTCACCAAAAAGCTGGGTGTGACAGCTGCTTTTACTTTTCCAGGGAAACCTGGAGGCAGAGGGACCCTGTGGGTCACAAGAGGACCCGTACCCAGGCCCCCAGAGGAGGCGGGGAGTGCCCGGGGACTCTCCTGCTGCATGGCTGGTGGAGGCTGGGGCAGGGCCTGGGAGGGAGAGGAGATCAGGCCCAGGGCAGAAGCTGGCCTGGACATGGGGCCCTCCGGGTGACTGCACTGCGCCCCGTCCCTGGCCGCCCACCTTCGCAGGCAGCAGGAGCGTGGACCTGGGGCACACAGGAGGAGTGCCCATCCCGCTTTCCCGATTCTCCAGGGCCGCCTGAGGCTGCTTCTGCTGTGAGTGAGCAAGAGTGCACGGTCTCACAGGCCCTGCGTCCCTTAGGTCCCTTGGATTGGGTACAGTTGGGTTTTACACCCCTGTGCAGAGACGTGGCCCTGGGCTTCCCAACTCTGTAGGAGAGGCCCGTGCCCGCTCGCCAGCACCCGTGGCCCTGCCGTGTCCTGCTCTGACTCGGGATGGGCATCAGTTCTGCGGCACAGAGGTGGAGGGGAGCCACGACCATGCAGGACTCTGTCAGCGTCACTGCAACAAGCGGGTTCTGCCCAGCAGACCTGCCCCGAGTTACCAGGGGGGGTACAGACAGCACCACCGCCTCCCCCACCCGCGGGGCCACTCCTTGCAGCCACCTCCCAGCACCTCCACGTGAGCTTCCCTCCGTCACTAGGCTCCTGTGTGACTCCTGCAGCTGCGAGATGTGAGCAGCTCCCGGGAGGCCCAGGCCCACCGGCTGCAGCTCCAGGGGAGGCCCAGGCCCGCTGGCTGCGGTGCAGTGAGGCTGGCTCGTCAGCATCTCCAGGGTCCTGTGATGCCCAGCGTGGAGAGGCATGTGGTATCCATGACCAGCCTCAGGAGTCCAGCCAGAGCGGGCCCTGCAGCCCGGGTCAGGTTGCCCCTTAACCGCCCTCTCCACCTAGAGGTTCCAGGGCTGGACCCCAGGGTGGGGCAGGGCGGCAGAGGGAGCCATGGCCTCCTGTTCTGTGCAGGGGAGAGGCATCCACGGGGCCCCTCTGTCGCAGCCTTCAGGAGCTGGTCACATCCCGGCAGCCTGGCTAGGCTCCTGGCTGGCCCACAGGCCTGAGCCCGCCCCGTTCCGCTCTGCTGTGGCCACTCTGTGGGCCTTGAGTGTCAGGAAGGCGCTTTGCAGTCCAAAAACATCCCTGGGCCTTGGAAAGTAAAGGAAGAGCCGCCAAACTCAGAGACTGAGGTCGGGCTCGGGACTCAGGCCTGGCCAGGTGCACCTGCAGGTTGCGTGGACTCTGCCCCCGGGGTCAGACTGGGTGGGGGTTGTGGGATGAGACAAGGACTTGGGAGAGTACAGAAGCCCTCGGTGGGCCCACCCTGTCCCTCAGGAGGGAGGGCATGCTCCGGGTCACCTGGGCTGCCCACGGGGGTGTAGGAGGAGCTGGCAGAGGCGTGGCACCACTGAGAGGGCTGGTCCAAACAGCCGCTGCCTCCCTGTGAGGACACAAGGAACACAGTCTGGGACCTGGTGTCCTTTCTCCCCAGGGTCACATCACCAAATTCATAGGCCAGAACTGAGAGAGCAGAGGGTCCCCACCTCCCACACGTGGGCCGACTTAATGCTGCGCACACTCCAGGCCCCGTGTCCCCTCGTGCGAGCTCCGGCTGCCCCACAGCACCCCCGAAAGTGTGCACCAGACTCGGTTCCACTCACATTCAAATTCTGGTGTTTGAAATAAATTTACTTTTAAATAAATCATACGACACATGCATTACAAATCACAGTAATTATGATCAGGGAAAATGTCAGGCACCGACTTACAAATAAATCAGACATTTTCCCAGCAAGTGATCAAATGATAAATGGGCCATTGATGTCTTGCCGCACTTTTTATCCCAAATTCCATCTGCAGCACTCAGCGTGTTCCGACGTCCGGGCTCTCCGCGAGCCATCTCGACTTGCTCGGGCAGCGCTGCGGGCTCTCCAGGCAGGTGGAGCGCTGAGGGCGGAAGGCGTTCCTTCTCTGCCCAGTGCATCTGCTTGTTCTGAGGAGCCCCGGAAGGCGGACAGGGCCAGGCGGCTCCATGCCCCCTGCCTGGGGTCGGGTCCTCCCTCCCTCTGCTGCTTGGGTCCTTCAAAGGCCTCAGGCCACCAGAGGCTGGTGCTGCACCCCTGGCAGGGGAAGGCACAGGTGGCTTCTGTCTGCTGATGGGGAAAACTGACCGCTGACAAAATGCTCAGAGGTCACGGACAGCGCTTCTGACACCTGCCCGAGCTGTTTAAATAGTTTAAGAAAACATCGAGAAAAACTGTGTTTTCCTAGATACATAATCAAGGTGAGAGAGAAAAGAGAAACAGAGAAACAGACACAGAACAGACAGAAGGACAGACACAGGCAGAGAGAGAAGGGACAGAGAGATGAGCCCCAAGTCAGAGCCTCCCTCAGCGTGACCCCCCAGAGCAGCAGCAGGTGCGGGGATCCTGTTGGAAACGCGGAAACCTGATGAATCTATGTTCTGGGCCTGGCGTCCAGCGCCTGCCCACACGGTCAGTCGAGAAGCTGTCCCTACACTCCAGGATCCGCCTACTATGTGGGCACCGCCTCAGCCCCTCGGCCCCCCACTCCTGTCCAAGGGATGGAAGGGATGGTGCGGACCACGGGCCCTTGCCCTGCGGAAGGGAGCTGTCGAGACGTGGGGACAGGCGGACAGCAGGAGCTCTGGTTTCCAAGGGCCTCCCCGCACACACCTGTGTCTGAGTCACCCAGTGGACATGTCTGCGCCTGAAATGCAGATCCCTAGGCCAAATCCCAGCCTCTGATGCCAGTCTGCTTTGCAAGATTCTGCCTGAGAAAGGCCAGCCGTGGCCATGTCAGCACCCTGGGGACAGCGGGGCCGAGAGCAGACAGTCTCCCTAATGCCTCCCCTCCCCAGCCAGCTTAGACGTTTAAGGCAAGGGTTAATAAGCTCACGTGTCGACTCGCGACCACACAAAGTCAATAAAGCGGCCACACAGATCTGAAGCCGTCCAGCGCGGCAAGCCCACCAGGGTCTCTGTGTTGGTTCAAGTGCAGCGAGGGGCCTTGGACACCAGGCCTCTGCAAAGCCACGGCGCTCCCAGGGCCCGCTCAGCGCCAGGCCTGTGGCACAGAAGTCCATCCCAGCACCCCACTCCCCCGTGACAGCCATGCTGCCCGACTCGATGCAGCGAGGGCACAGTGAAGACACAGCGTCTCGGCTCTGCAGACCAGGACGAGGAGGACCGCCAGGCCACACCAGGGTGCAGTGCTTTAGAAGGACAGGGCTGCAGAGTGCGGGGGTCTGGACCCGCATTGCACCTCACAGAGAGTCGGAGTCAGAGGGAAGCCGCTAGAGCACACAGCCCCGGACAATACGGAAGACTCGGGGGAACTTGGGCTAGAGGAGAGGCTGCTCTGCACGTCACCAAAGTCAGGAATCGCTCAGAATCAACCTGACGGCTTTGACTAAACCTGAAGAGCCACAGCAGGTGGACAGACTTTCATGACAGAAAGATGCCGAGCCTGTTACTCGTCTCTGAGACCCGACAGGAAAGTGCGTTGTAAGCCCCACAGGTGCACGGGAAGAGCTCAGGAGAGCCACCCCACGAGCATGGGGCACTGTCATGGGGACAAGCATCCACACCACCCAGACCACAGACGGGAGCCAGGTCGGGGAGGAGCACGGATGGGCACGGGGCCCGGGCTGGCCAGACTGTGCGGCTTCACCACAGCCCCACGGGGGACGGAGCCACGGACCCCCGGCACAGCCAGCTGCAGGAGCCGTGGGCGCGGGTTCAGTGCACAGCTTCAGTGGCACCAAGAGGGGCCTCTGGTACCCCACACCTGGAAACAGACGCGTGTCCCAGCAGTGGCCGTGTGGGTGGACGCACGCCATTCTTCTAAAAAGTCCACCTTCATCTGATTCCTGCTTGACGACACGGGGACACGTTCGCAGCCACCTCACTACATTCACACCAGAATTTCAGGTGAGAATTAGAGAAAACTCCCGTGTTCCGTTTATCCCCCACAGGATGGGGACACCAGAAACGTGACTCGGGTCTCCTGAAGCCCGGGGAAAGCCTCCTCCCGACCCCTCGGCCTCCACATGGGACAGCAGGAATGACTCAGCCTGTGCTCCTGCCACCCAGAGCTGCTCCGCGCACAGAGCCTGAGGTCCTGGGCTGGGTGCGGCAGCCACACGGGTCGGGGGACTCAGGGAGAGCGTGAGGCGGGGCCACAGGTGGCCCAGGGGACTCTTCCCTCCTGGTCTGGTCCTCGGGGGCCAGGGAAGTGGCCCTGCCCACGCTGCCCCAGCCCGGGCTTCTCAGCTCTCCTCTGGCCCGTGGAGACGGCGTCTGCACAGGCCTGTCTTCCTCGACAGTCTAAATCTTCCCCGTCAGAAGGACGGCTGCCCTATAAATAACCCAGACATCCGCGTCTGTGAGAGTCCATAATTCTCCTCTCTCCCTCGAGGCTGAAGGCTCCTGCAAATAGCGCCGAGCCTTGCCAGCCATTTGCAGAGGCCCAGCCAGGCTTCATGGCCACAGAGAAGATGGATCGTTCCCAGCCCAGCCCGGCTCTGGAGGGCCGCTCCGTTGACTCAAGGGCTCCAGAGAAAGCCGGCCCCATCGCCAACAGGCTTCACTGAAATGAAAACATCATTTCCCCGTCCGTCCATCTCGGGGAAGTCTGAACTGCCCCGATAATTAATCCACCGAGAGAAATCAATACCACAACTGCTCGGAGAAGAAACAACCCGTGGCAAAATCAACTTTCCTGGACGCGCGAGCCCTCCTGCAGGCCCACAGCTCTGCTGCAGATGTGGACTCTGAACAGACGCCGCTTTCTCTCCCCTGCAGCCCCACCCCAAAAGTCAATTACCCCGAACTGCTTTAGGAGGGAGGGCACTTGGGTGATAAAAGCAGTCTTTGTTCTCCAAATGTTGACGAGTTGGTTTTCTTTTTCCCTTTAGGTACAGAAAACAAACCTTCAATTTGCTTGTTGGAAATAGACTGAAAGAAATAGCAGATGGTTTGTGAGTGATGCAGAAAAGTCAGGTTTCCCTAAGAGCCCTCCATGGGGGGTTGTTCTGTTTAGTCATTTTATTATCATTATTTCACTTTCCCTGAGAAGCCCAGGTCAGCCAGCAGCATAAGCTGACCACGTACTGTGGCCTAGCCCACTGTCCACCATGAAGTGCAATAGCTTCACAGGCTCAAGAAGTGAATGGGGTGTAGGTCATTTATTCATAAGTAGCAATGGGGTGTTGGCTTCTTAAAAGAGCTGTAGCTCATGGAGAGTGAATGTTGAAAGAGAATAAGTAAATCCAAGATGGCGCACCATTAAGCTTTTGTGAGAGAAGTACTGTCTTGGCAAACGGTTCTCGCTCAGCAGCCTCCTGGATCAACTATGTCCAGCTACAGCTACCAAAGGAGACAAAATGCACTAGGTATATACCTTGTTTGGGACATGTGCACACATTTCCTCTATTAATTCCTGCAATGAGCCATGTGGTAGGTCTACATTTGCTCATGGATGGAGTCAGGTTGTGTGGCTTTCAAACCTGGCCTCACCTTCTCATCCAGTCCTGGGCAAGTTGCTTGCCCTCTCTGTGCCTCTGATTTCCTGCTCAGCCACATGAATAGCAGCTCTCATGGAGTTGGGTACCAATGAGCTTCATGTGTCGTAGAGCTTAGGACAGTGCTCAGAGTGGGCCAGGGCCAGCAGATGTTGGCTACTGCTATGGATTCCCCAGAACTTGCTCAATTCACACAGTGAGGATGAGGCAGAGAAGAACTTGACCATGACTTCGAGATTCCACACTTCTCACCACATCCATTATTTCCAGAAGTTGAAGGAAGAGGGAAAAGTTTGACATTAGCCTGCTTTAAAAATAGTCTGCAAACTAGATGAGGCTGTGAGTTCTTGGAAAGCCAAGGAAACTGCCTGCAGCCTATGGCTTTCCCTTTCCAGCCCGTCCTTCCTTCCAGAGGAGCAAAGCAAGGTCCATTGATGGTTTATATCAAGTTTTCTGTCGTAAGATAAATGCATTCATTGCATTAAAATTTGAGGGTTGAACAAAGAAAATACTGAGGAAATGTGTTCAAAGTCCTAATTGAAAAGGCCACTGCAGACAACCCATCTCGGCCCCTGGGCGGTCCCTGCAGCTGTGGTCGTTCTTGATCACTCAAGGAAGTAAGGTGTCAGAGGCGTCCTGAGCCATGAGGACGTGCCATCCGGAACCTGCAATCTTCTTCGTGCACTTCAATCCAGCAGCAAGGCGTTTGAACTTGGAGTGTGACTCCGTGGTAGAGCACTTGCCTAGCACAGCTGAGGCCTGGGTTCCAAACCCAGCAGAACACACAAACAGGTCTCACAACCAAACACACAAAACAAAAAGAAGTTCAGCACCCGTCCCGACAGACCTTCCCGGGATGAACTGCTGTCTACCAGGGTGCTCCAACACGCTTCCGAAGTCACACATCCCCAGACCTCACCCAGCACTTCCTCTGAAGAATTCCAGGAGGAGGGCCTTGCTCTCCTCCAGCTTCCCTCGCAAGGGAGGTTTCACAGACCCACGTTTGCATTCTGCAGAAGACAAGAGCCACGGCACTGCTCAGAAGAAGGTGACGTCCGTTTCCCACGGCACCCGGGCCACGGCATGACTCCCCAGCTGCGCGGCTCCTTACAGAGGCCTCTGGGGGAGAAGGTCTGCACAGGGACTAAGAGTTTAGATCATTACAACTGACATCCAGTGACCACTGAGGTTTCCCTCCCACTCCTTCCTCCTTCAGACCCTTGAGAACAGATGGAGATGGTTTTGGAGTCTCCCTCTGGGGAGACACGAGGGCTCTTTTCTTGCAGCAGTTGGTTTTCCACGATCTCCACAGCCTGCTCACCACAGCCGGGCACCCACACCTGCGTTCACTTAGGAGTCCGCAGCAACACCCACTCCAACTACCATCACCCTCTCCACAAAACAGTGACCCCTCAGCAGAGAATATCCCCCGAGCCACCGTCACTGCAGAGGGCCAGCCCGCTCCAAGCCCCTGGCCTGAGTCCCTGGGGCGGGGAGAGCCAGGAAGGAAGGGCAGGATGAGGGTGGTGGGTACACAGGACTTTCTGTCCATCCTCCCAGGCAGGCCCAGCTGTCCCTCTGGACCTGGGGCACTGATGATGAGAAACAGGGGCTCATCCAGACAGTGCATCAGACAGTCCAGCATCCTCAAAGTAGCCAGGGGGTCACAGAGCCCAGGCCCGGCACACTGTTCAGAGGCATGAGCCCAGTCAGGGACCCCAGGAATGACAGGAAGGAGCCCTGATGGTCTGACTCCGTGCCCACCAGGATCCCAAAGCCACTCCTGACCTAGCGGAAGCAGCACCCACCCCATGCCCCTTCCTCTGCGCCTGCTAGAGCCTTGGCCAGGGGACCAGTGTCAAAAGCGGGTGGATTCTGGTGCTGATTGATGGGTACGGCTCGGAAGCTGTCTCAATTACCTACATGCAAAGGCTGTTATTCTTCTGCTACAAGTGGTAGTCATGTCTGAGTGGCCCGATTGGCAAGGTTTGGCCTGCCTTGTCCACTTAAAAGATCATTAATCACCACCCCAGTTTATAAATCAAGGAGGCCAACTCTGAGCTCGACGATGAGGTCGAAGTGCCCAGGAGCACTTAGCCAATTCCCAGACCCGGCCCGCGCTCCTCTCTGCACCTCCAGCAGCCAGACCATCCATCATCCTGCGCCCACTGAGGCAGAATGGCGCTGACACAAGAATGCCCGGAGCCAGACAATAGGGTCCCTTAGCACTCGAGGACAGGGAGCTCTTCAAATTTCCAACCAGTCCCTTAGCCTTTTGTGTTAACAAAACCTATTCATTTCAGGATTTGGCAGTTCAAATTATTTCAGACAAGACCCCAAGACAAATGGCTATATGATAGAGTCACACAGGCGCAAGTGGCAGCGGGGAGGAAGGACCGCCACTCCGACACAGGGAGAAGGCGGATCGGCAGGAGGCCCGCACCAGGTCGGCTGGGAGCCTCGCAGGCCCCTCGACGGCCCGGGGCAGAGCCGGTCCACCTGGGCAGGCAGCCCTCTGGACGTTCCCTGGAGGTTTGCCCAGGGCACAGATTTTAAAACATCTCCTGTGACAAGCGAAGGGAAGGCAGACAGGTGCTCCTCCCCCACCCGGGATTACTTGCTCAGTCGCCTTGCGTAGTTCAGATTGGTCTTTACTTTTTTTCTGCAAAGAGAAAATATCTATTGTCCACTGTCCCGAAGAAAGCCTGAGAGAGCAGCCTAAATGGGACCAACAGTTCCCGTTTCCCACACCCCAGCAGGAGACCAGGTGGCAGGAGACCGGGTGGCAGGAGACCGGGTGGCAGGGCTGGGAAATTGTGCTGGAAGCAGGGTAATGACGTGGGATCATTTCCAGCCACACCTCAAACAGAAGCAGCACAGGGCAGTGATGTCCATGGACTGCGCTGCCCAGAGGGATGCAGAGGAGGACACAGGCCACAGGGTCCTGCAGGATCTGCAGACTTGAAGCTGGTGAAGGCACAGAGGGAGGGGCAAGCCAAGGGTGACCAAGGCCAGCTCGGAGGGTGGCTGGATGCAGGACCAGCCCTTCCTCATGGAGCCTGTGTGAAGATCACAGGACACCGCCCCAGAGAGAGTGCTCAGCCAGCGAGGAACGGGATGGCCAGGAGCTGGGGAGCCAGTGACCCGTAAAACAAGCTCCTGCAAAGTGCAGACCATCCACACCTCGACCCCCTGGGACGGTGCGCTGTCACGTGGCCACAGTGATGGGAAAGTCTCAGGGCTTCTGCAAGGAGATGAGCGTGGGGGGCGCGGCTCCACCTGGGTCCAGAGAGCTCTGCACCTGGGGATGAGCTCCGAGGTGGTGCATGGCCTCTTGAGTCAGGGGAAGCGCAGCAAGGCTCCACTACCTGCAGATAATGTCATTGTGCCACCTTCCTGGGAAAATGGCACAAAAATGTCATTTACCTGTCCCCACTCCACGGGACCAAGAGTGAAGGAGGGACACCTACTCAGGGGCCCCCATGTGCCCGCAATGGGGAACACGCCCACCATGGGGCACACGCCCGCCATGGGGCACACGCTCACCATGGGGCACACGCCCACCATGGGGCACACGCCCACCATGGGGCACACGCTCACCATGGTGCACACGCCCACCATGGGGCACACGCTCACCATGGGGCACACGCTAATCATGAAGCAACCACTCACCATGGAGCACATACTCACCATGGAGCACACACTCACCATGGAGCACACGCTCACCATGGGGCACACGCCCGCCATGGGGCACACGCCCGCCATGGGGCACACGCCCGCCATGGGGCACACGCCCACCATGGAGCACACGTCCCTTTGGAAAAGTCTCTTCTGGGTGAGCCAATCCTCAGAGTGCGCCCTGCACAGGGCCCCCAAGGCTGCCATCAGGGCTCGGCCGGGCCGGGTTCTCGGCTAAGCCTGAGGGAAGTGGAGCCCAGCCCAGCTGGGTGCTCGCTGCCCCCGGTCCCTTGCCCATGGCGCTCACTCCACCATGCTCTCAGGGAGCCTCGCCCTCCAGGCTGTACTGGAACTGCCCAGATGGGCGTGACCACGGGGCAGGCCTCAAAGGCTGCCTGGAGTCTGCTGCAGAAGGAGCTGCTTCCACGTCCCCCGAGTCTGAGGCAAGCAGCCTAAAGACAGGAGCCTCCTGGGCCTTGCTGCTTTGCTGTGGCCAGGAGACCCTGACCACCACAGGAGACCCCAGCCTGGCCACTCACGAGGACTTTCTCCTGAGGTGAGCCTGTCTCGGGCCACAGGTGAGAAACGGGGCCCAGGGTGTTGCATCGTGATCCCGTCCAGCAGCTGGGCCATTAGGGTCCAAAGACCTTCAGGAAAAGGCCAGCTGATGCCACTGAGCATGGACTGTGTGGGTGCTGGGGAGCTAGGGGGCTGCAGAGCTGCTGAGGAGCCCCTCCTCCCGGCAGACCTCTGGTGGCCTCAGCCTGACACTCACACACCCTGACCACTCAGCCGCTCCGTGCTGTCCAGAGTCTCCACCGTGACCCCAGCACATTCCTCACCCCGTGCCTGGGCTGCTGGTCTGATGAGGGTGGTGAGTGTGTCCCTGTTGTGGGGCAGTGTGTGCACCTGCAGTGGCCCCTCCGCTGGCAGCTGGGACTCCAGATCACCAGTGGCCTCCAGAGACTCCTACAGCCTTCGCAAGGTCCTCGCTCCTCTTCCCCTGCCACCACCCCACGCTTCAGGGCCAGAACATGCCCCACTTCATGCTGGACCAAAACCGAGCCCCCAAACAGTGCTTCCAGACTCTGCTCCCATGAGAGGCTCCCCTCAGCACCAGGCCCCTCCTGCAGACACCCTCCTCCCACTCCCACACTGGGGTGGCTGCCCTCACCCTGGTTCAGCCAAAGCGTCTCCTCCAGGGGCCTCAGTGCGGCCCTGGGCCTCCCCGGCTGTCCTGTCCCAGGTCCCCCCACCCTGGCCTCCTCTCCTCACCCTCCATAGGTTTTCTGTCCTGCTGGTTGCCCAGAGGAGCTGCATGGGTCCACCCCGCTCCCTGCCACCTGCCTCTGTCACTGCTCCGGCCCCCATGCCTCCCCTGCCCGCGCTGCCCTGCCAGGTCACTCAGTGCAGCACCGTCTGCAGTGGGGGCTCTGTGCCCTGGATCCTGCTGCTGCCCATTGCCGCAGTCTGGCTGGGCACAAAATCACGAGCCATGCACACACCTTGTAGATTCAAACAGCAACTCTTTATTCTCGAACTGTCACCGGCCCTCTACACACGTTTGGGGAAATCCACATTCTGGGCAAAATTCACGGACTCCACCAGGCTCTGAATCCCAAAGACTCTCTGAACCCCACGGGAACACAAGGCACCTGAGGCAGCAGGATACGCCCTATTCCCAGGAGCTACACCTTAAACCTGGAACCGCCCTAAACCCAGGGAGCAGGATACTCCCTAAAACCTGATCCGCCCTAAACCCAGATCCGCCCTGGTCCCTGAGCAAGGTCACCTTACTCAAGCATACATGCAATGTCACTGCAAATGACCTGGGTCATGCCATGCGTCATACCTACTTGGCAATGGCTCTCAGCAGCCCATCATGAGCTGGGCGCCCGTGTCCTCTGCCGCCCCCACTTTCCCATCTGTTAAATGGGGTCAGCAAAGGGGCCGACCTCAGGGCTGTCCTGGGCCACATGATTGACAAGCAGAACTCTCGACTGATCTCATAAGTGCCAGTGTGGGTTAGTGCCTGTCACTGTGGCCTGTCACTGTATTTCTAAGGAGCACCCCAAGCCCCCACTCCTGAGATGAAGGCCTCCCCCGGCCAGCAGTACGCCCCTGGCAATAAGAGGTGAGCATGTAAACACTGGCTGGCACACGGCACCACTCTGGAACAGTCCCGTCCACTTCTCTTTACCCTTCCTGCTGGCCATACCATCTCATGGACGTCACCTCTGACTGCTCCAAGCCTGAGGGCCCAGGTTCCCATCTGTCTACCCGGAAAGTCCTCCGCCCTGTGCCTCTGCACACCCTTGCTCCCCCAGCAAGCCGCAGCTCAGGCCTGCCTCAACTGTCCCCAGGGAGTCCACTGGCTGGTGCTTCCTGCCCACAGTCCCAGGAAGCCAGGCGCTCCCTCTTTGGCTCCAGCAGGGATGCAAACCCCAGGATGCCTGTCTGCACCCCAACAGCCTCTTCCACCTGCTTCTCCGCCGTTCCCAGGGCAACTGGGGTTCCACTGGGCTCTCCCTGGAGGGCCTACCCACGCAGAGAGCTTCCCTGACATCCTCTGTGCGTCACAGCCAGTGCCACACCCCGATCAAACCCAGTGCCCCGCCCTTCTGTCCTCTGGGCTGGCAAAGCAGGAGACCGTGCAAGGACCTGCTCTTCCGGCCACATCCTCTTCTGCTGAACTGACTTTCGGTGGAGCACAGTTTTGCGTCAACCCATGACGTCCCACAGCCCTGCGGGAGGCAGTGGCCTGCTGCTGGTCTCTGGAGCAAGCTCCCTGCTACCTGGAGCCAGGCCTGACAGTGCCCCAGCAATTTGCAGTGCCCATGCCGACACCGTGAGAGGACAGTGACATCCTTTTCCTCCCAGGGGGCTTCCTCCAGGAGGGCTGCCCTGCTGTGCTCGGGCTGCAAGCTGGGGGGCCGGGGAGTCCATCACCCGGAGCTCCAGGCACGCTGGTAATGTAACACGTGTGCAGAGCCCGTCCATGACCGCACAGATCACTAGACTCAATTATTCATGCTGGCCCCCATCACCTCCTCCGCCCGCTTCCCAGCGTCGAGCGGCCTCTCACTGTGGATGAGGCACGCGCTCCGTCCCAGACCGCCCAGAGGTGACAATTAATATTTTAAACCAGTTGATGATAATTACATGATAACTTTATTGACCGGCTCCACGGAGGGCGGTATGGGCTCCGAGCCGCAGAGTGACAGGAGACCACAGTCACCTCTCGACACACGCCCTCTCATCAGCCCTGCCACTGCCCCGCAGGGGTCCTGCCACCCAGAGGCAGGCGTGAGGTCTGGGAATCCGCCTCCAAGGTCCTCGCGTGGTTCCTGAGACACCTGCTTCCCCCGCTCCAGCCACGCAGCCAGGGTGTGGCGGTCACTGAGGGCGAGGCGGGCGAGGAAGCAGCAGGGACAGCGCAGGGCACGCACCCTGGCAAGTGAGAAAGCAGCCTGCTGGGCAGGGGAGGAAGGCCACTGGGAAGGTGGACGGAGCTCTGGAGGGCGCGGAACACGTTGTACTCTAAGAGCACCCCTTAGGGCCCCTGCACGCTGCCCGGGGGGCTGTCCTGCCTGCCCTCCTGTGGAGGCCGTTCTTCCATGCGTCCTTCCTTCCTTCCTTCCTTCCTTCCTTCCTTCCTTCCTCCCTCCCTCCCTTCCTTCCTTCCTTCTGTCCTTCCTTCCTTCCTTCCTGGCTGGTTGTCAGGAGCCACTCAACAGAAAATGGAGGAGACAAAAGAGAAGGGCAGCAGCCAGAGCCACCCACCTGCAGGAGGCCGGGCCGACTTTCCCTCAGCCGCCATCCAGCCATGTGTCAGAGTCGGAGGTGACACGCGGCCACTGGCTGTCCTCAGGAACACTCCAGAGGATGCCGGTCCTTCTCCACTGAACCTCAGCTCCTCTTCCCACTGCTGCCCTGCTGGCCACCTGACCACAGCGGCTGTCCTGCAGAGCCCCTAGTTCTGTGAGCTGACCTGGTTCCTCCAGGAACAAGTAGCAGTGTGGTCACTGCTGGTCACTTGACTTATGAGGGAAATGGCAGGTGCAAAGTCCAGGAGGCAGAAGAGAAGCACAGGACTCGTCCCAGACTGCAGACCTGCCTGGGGCCCCTCATCCTTGACCCCCACTCTGTGTCCGGCTTGCTCTGCAGCCTGCCTCAGGTTGGCCTTTCAGGACTGATCACTGGGGCAGGGGAAAGGCAGGTGGGAAGCCGTGGAGGCTCTGGGTGCCCAGGCAGGAGACCCCATGCTGATCACAGGGGAAGTTGCTGGAGCTGGTGGAGGCGGCCCAGGTCACAGGAAGTCCTGCCCAGCTGGTTAGGCCATCTTGTCCAGGAGGGGGAAGGGTCCTCCCTCAGCCTTGAAGACCTCAGTGGCTGACTTTTGAGGGACCCCCCACCGGCAATGTGCGGTTCCCATGAGTAGACAGTTGTAATGCAAGCTTTGGGGTCTTTTCTCACTTACGGTGGAAGGCTCGGGTTTGTTGATCATGTCGCCCTGATGCTGCTGTAGTTTCATTTCTCAAGTAAGGAATGCAAGAATAAATACCGATTTTGACATGGGCGTCTCGTCCCCACCGACTCACTTCCCGGCACACACACAGCCCCATCCATGTGTGTAAAGTGCCCTCTGCGCAAGTCCGGCTTCCGTCTCTGACAACGGGGTGGTGAAGCCTGAGCCAGCCGGCGCTGTTCAGCTGACGTCTCTGTTTAATAGTTTAAACTCTGCTGCTTTTTTAATGTTCTCATAATGTGCCATTCATTTTGTCGCTACATCTCTGAACAAATCTAATCTCCATCCCCTACTCCCCATTTTTCTGAACTCTTTAATAACGATCCTGCAGCGGCAGAGCAGGATGGAACTGCTTCTGAAGAATGTTGTAATAAATAGATGTCAGGCCTGCTGCCGAGGACTTGCTTACTTTTGATTTAGAAAGACAACATTTAATCTAAGAACTCGGAACTCGGGGTATACATCTTGTGCTCCCAGAGCGGGTGCGTCACCTGCATCTGGGGAAAGCAGACGCCTCCCTCCTCACCACTCGGCGTTCACTGTGGTCCCTCACCTCCCGAGGCTGATGCTCGTCACCATGTCACCCTTTCATGCTCCAGCGCTGGGCAAGCGTGACTCCTGGGCAGTGGCACACCAGGAGGTGTCATTGAGGCCTGAGGGACAGCGGGACCCAAAAGCAGCCTCTCCCGAGCAGGGTGCCCCCAGGGGCGGCTGGGAAGGACACGGTGAAGTCCCACGCCGAGCCCTGGAGGACAGTTTAATGCAGAGGAACTGAAGGTGCCGCAGCCTTCTCCAGAGAGAGCAGGAGAGTCCAGTGGGTAGGGAGCGCTCCATCCTCCTTATGGTCTGGAGCAGGTCATTTCCTGCTCTCATCACAGTGGGGAGCACAGGATATTCGGCAGAACCTCTGAAGATGTCCTTCTAATTCCCCAGCTCACACAGAGGCCCCGAGAGAGGAAGACCCGGAGGACCCGGGTCACTTGCATCCAGAGCTCTCCAGCCCAGGGGTGAGCAAAGGGGTGGCCTGAGGAGCCGCAGCCGTCTCCCTCCTGGCTTGTGACCACGGCCTCCTCCTGGGGGTTCCTGGGCTCCGTGGCAATGATGGCTTGCTCAAGTGCTCTCACACTGGAACCACGCCCAAGCCCCGGGTCATGAATAAAGTCCCCAGTGAACGGGGCGGAGGCCTGTGGTCACCAAGCTGTACTCACCCAGCCCCTCCTCTCTTCACTCCTGCCAGTCCTCAGGGGGCTCAGCACGGCCGGGCCCCTGGCTGCAGTGGTGATGTTCTGTGCCTGGACGCTGCTCCCCACGTGTCCACTCCCCTGACGGATGTCCTGGCACCCCATGCCAGGTCACCATCCAAGAGTCAGATCTGTCTCTGGTCCCAGAATCTTTCCCCGAGGCCCCAAAGAGGAGCCATCCTTTCATCTGAGGCCTGTCTTCCCCGTCCAGTGTGATGCTCTAGTACGGCGGCCAGGCACACAGGCGGCCAGCAACCTCGACACAGCCCCTTTCCCCGTGGCTCAGGTAGACTGGGAGCCCTCTGGATGCAGTTGAGACCAGGGCTCCAGCCGGCCTCTGCTCCCTCCTGGTCCTGGTGCTCTGCCTGGGAGCAGCCATCCTCAGCAGGAGGGAAAGTGGCCAACACAGGGGCAGGGCGGAGCCTCAGACGGAGAGAAGGTCCTGACGGGTCGGCGTGCCTGGACCCCCATCCCGGACTCTGTTTTTTTTCCTTACTCCCCCACATTTTTATCCCTTAGCATCTGTTTTGTTTTTATTCATGTGTTTTGACTTTACCTAACTCTGGACTCCTCTGGACATGTCCCTGATGCAGGGGACACAGTTTGCCTGGCTCAGCCATTCTCTCCATTCATCCAGACCCGTTTGTGTTGGGTTCTGCTCCTGTCAACCCCAAGGGTGACAATGACGGCACCGGCACTGCCTTCGCCCTCTGCCCTCTTGTTGGCAGGACCACAGCTGACAGTTCAGTGAGCAGATTCCCACAGCATCCCTGGTCACCACGCCTAGGGTGGCCCCAGCTCCCTCTACAGTCTCTACACAAGAGGTAAAATGGTCGTTGAGCAAAGAGGAGGTGGGAGAGGCGGGAGCGTCCCGTTGGGCCACCAAGTCACCTCCCCTGTACGCAGGTCTCTGCCCCAACACACTTCAGCCCCTTCTGTGCAGTGAGCACCTGGTCTCTGCGTGACCCTGTGAGGTGGGAGTGACCTGAGCAGGTCCCTGATGCCACGCGGGGCCTTGCAGAGAGAGGACAGGGCTGAGCGGGTGCACACCCAGGTCTTCTCTGAAACACGTGGGACTCTCCAGCCTGCAAGGGATGAATAACAAGGAGGCTACTTGGGTGTCACCATCTGGCATCTGTTGAGTGCCAGAGCCTCATGTTCTGGGGCCCAGGACACTTGTGTCTGTGGTTCTGCGATGTCACCACTAGATGGCACCGCTCCAGTCTTGGCCACGGCCAGCTTGTGCTCCAGGGGCCCATGCAGGTCAGGGCCTGGGCTGACACCACCAAGCACCCTACCTTCAGAAAAGGCCAGTCTCAGAGGCCAAAGCCAGAGGTGGAAGCAGAGTACAGAGTCACAGACCTGTCCCCTTCGCTGACCCTGCTTTTTTGTGCAACCAAAACAAGTTCTGCTCTAGAAGTCTCTTCCTGATGTGCTCAGGGCTGGGGAAGGGGCGGACAAGGTGGCACATTGAAGGCTGGAACGCTGGCAATTTTAATTACAAGGGGCACCAGGCAGAGCCAGTTGATATTCATGGGGCTCAAAGGTCCAGAAGGTGTGGTCACCAGAGCCAACAAGACTCATGCTCACCAGAGGCCTGGACATCCATGCCTCCCTCCCAGCTGACCAGCACACCCCCAGGCCCTGAGTTCCTGGCTGGGCCCATGCTTTTACCCGTCAGCTCTGCCGGGCGCTGTGCAGAGGGGCCACACTTGGGCCTTGCAGGACACTGGGGTCTGCAGCCCAGCTCCCTGGGCCCTGCCCAGGCCTTCTCAACTGCTAGCCAGGAAGCTGCACAACACACTAACAACAGGACAGCTGACCTAAAACCCAGGTGCAGAAGGAGCAGTGTCCCCTGCATGTCACTCAGGCAGGACTCCTGGAGAGAGACTTCTCTGGAAATGAAAGGCTCTGAAACAGCTCATTGCTTCGACCCTGAAGATGGCTGCCACCTCTCCCTGGGTCACGGGAGGCCAGCGGACACTTGCGTGAACATGTCTGACTCCCCACGGGGTCCTACCGCACTGACGCAGTTGAAGCAGCACCCAGAGAAGGCCAGCCTCCACTCACCCGGTGTGCTCTGTCCTGCCCGTGACAAGTGGCATCTGCAACGGCCTCCAAGGCTGCAGAGGACCCTGGGCCGCAGCCCTTGGCGTTCTTCACAGCCTGTCCCCTGACTGCTCACCACCAGGCCCTGCGTGGCCTTTCCCTGGGGGCCCAGTGTCTCGCCACCCTGAGCCCAGGGAGAGGACATCTTGAGAAGTGTCCCCACCCCCTAACGAGGGAGGGCACAGGAAGGGTGCCGCAGCGGAAGAGCGTGGCCCCGAACACAGCAAGACCCAGTGCCTCGGCCAAAGGAAGCAGAGATACTGGGGCAGCAAGAAGGCCCAGGAGCCCCGGAGGTGGCCCCCGGGAAGTGCACTCTGCGGGGACTGGGGCTCCCGACGTGCACAGGTCAGGGAGGTGAGGAAAGGTCAGGGAGGTGAGGACAGTGGGGTTCCAGCGGCTCCCCAAAGTTCCCCACAAAGGCAGACCAAGGGCTCTGCTCTCACAGGTGGCAGGAAGGTGTCACCACCCACACAGGGCAGGGGGTGGCACTGCCACCTCTCCCAGCTTCAAACCCGTGGCCACGCCCCACAGACACTCTGCCACGCAGAGTCCACAGTCTCCCCCAGGAGGTGCGCCACACTGACTGCAGCTTCCTCCCAGGCCACTGCCCGCCACACTGGGACCCAGACAACAAAGCGAGTTCCGTGGGAACAGCTGGAACCCATCACACCAGGCAACGACCCTCCTGTTCTTAAATCAGGGACCTTTAATCTGGGGCGCCTCGGTCATTCCCGGGGACGGGCAGTGTCCTCCCTCCCATGACTGCTGCTGAGAGGAGCTGGTGACCGCCTCCTGGTGACCACCAGAGGAAACGGGGATGAGACCTGGCGTGGGGGGGGGCAGCGCCAGCCGATGGGGGACCTGTCTGGGTCTGGGTCCCATGCAGTGGCAGGCAGGATAATGACTGAGGGGCAGTGTTGGCACCTTTGACCCAGGGCCTCCTAAACCAGGTAAAACCCCGACTTCAGAAGAGACCAGAAGGACACAGCCTGGCAGCCCGGGAATGGCCAGCAACACTCGAAGGTCTGATTGCAAAACAGACCCTCTTGAGGTCTGTGGCTCCTGAGGTGCAGAGCAGGGCTGGGAGGGGGCTGCTGGAGGGCCACCAAGGCTAGAGGAAGCCCAGATGTCGGGGGGTCGCTGGTGGCACTGTGGGGGATGGTGGGCCGGGGCGCTGGTAGACAATCTGGAAAAGCCCAGGCTGTAGCCTGTCATCCCCATGGCTCATGACCCCAAAGCTCAGTCCTCTGCTTGTGAGCAGAGGAGGTCGGGCGTGCACTACTGGATGGTGGGTGCTGGCACGAGGTCCTGTGGACATCAGCGTGAACAGGCTGGACATGTGCTTGGACAGCCCAGCCCAAGCCATCAGGGACGGTTGGCCGGAGGGTGGGGTCCCAGGTCCCAGGTCCCAGGTCCCAGGGACCCTGTCAGGTTCTCTTCAACCCACAAAGAGACACTCACTTCCCATGAGGACTCAGACCACAACCACAGCCCATGGGCCAGCACTAGGCCCATGCTCTGCAGTGTGGAGCTGGGCATGATGGTGTGAGCTTGGGAACATGTCCCCAGTCCCTCCTTCTGAGTGGACACTGGATGGCAATGAGGGAGGCTACAGCAGGAGGATCACAAGTTCCAGGCCAGCCTCAGCAACTCATCCAGGCCCTGTCTGAAAATAAAAAATAAAAAGGACTGGGGTGTAACTCACTGGTAACGCACCCTTATTCAATCCCCAGAACCACGTAATTAATTACTTTAATTAAAACTAAAAGAGGCCTCAGAGATCCCTCCCCTTCCCCTGTGTGGGGACTCAGCCAGAAGAGACCCTCTGTGGCCCAGGAAGCCGCTCACAGCAGACACTGACATTGCTGGTGCCTGGACTGTGGTCGCTGGCCTGCAGGCTGCGGACCTAGGTCCAGGGCTTCCGGCTGTAGCAGCCCAAATGGATGAAGAGGCTCCAGTTGAGGGATCTTGAGGATGGTGCCCAGGCTGGGCACCAGAGTCTTCACGAATGTGCGATTTTGGAGGACATTGTGGTCAGCTTTTTTTATTGCTAATGACCAAAACACCCAACAAGAACAATTTTAGAGGAGGAAAAGTTTATTTGGGGGCTCACAGTCTCAAAGGTCTCTCGGTCCACAGAAGGTTGGTTCCACTCCTCGGTCTTGAGTTACGGCAGGACGTCATGGTGGAAGAGAGTGTGGTGGAGGGAAACAGCTCACATGATGCTCCCACAGCAGAGCGCCTCCACTGGCCAATACAGACTGTAAACCCCAAGGCACGCGCCCGGGACCCACCTCAGTTGCCGCCCAGGTAACCCTAATGCCCGGGTTGGGCCAAGGCTCTCGTAACCCAGTCTTCTCACCTCTCAATCCTCTTGCACTGTCACCCGTGAGTTCCTGGGGGAACCTCACAGAAAACCATCCTACAGTGACATTTCAGAGCTGCCTCTGCCCAGCGCTCCCAAACCACGCAGCAGGACCAGCGGGGTAAGGACACAGTGTGCGGCCAGCCCCAGAGCCTTCTCAGCAGAGGCCGGGCTTGTCCAGTCTCGCTCAGTCTCTGCTTCTTTTTGTGCTGAGCACCTGGGTTTGCACGTGCCAGCTGTTCTGTTTTAAAAGAAGAGATTTAGGAAAGGTGGGTGGAACAGGGCTGCCAGCGGGGCCAGGTGTCCCGGGTGGGGATGGAGGTGGGCAGGGCGGGAGGCAGGTTGAAGGGCATGGCTGGAGGCTGAGCACTCCGTCAAAGGAGCCAGCTGGCATCGCTCACAGGCAAGTCGGGGGCCGTGGATACTTGCTGGGGCTGGAGTCTGGAGGGAGAGGCCACTGGGTGGGCTGGTAGTGGGCTGGTGGTGGGCTTAGTGCCACAGCACCAAGGATCACACACGGTGACGTTGTGACAAGGAAACGCACTGTTCCAATGCTGTGACAGGGTGTCCCCCCATAGGCACCCCTGCTCTGAAGGTGCGTGGCTCAGCTGGCTGCTCTGCTCAGGGGAGCACCGCACCTGCAGCTTCACTGAGAGACTGAGGTCTCTCCAGTAACTGGAGGTGGGAAGGTGGCAGGGGCTGATGGCCAGCATGTGGCTGGAGCACCTACAGGGGACCTGCCATGCCTGGGACTCCATCCAGCTCCTCCGGGGAGCTCCGTGGAGCAGCACATCAGCCCTGTGCAGCTCACATGACGGCCACACTGCAGAGGTCAGCAATTCTGGGTCTGTTGAAGAAGTCACTTGGCTTAGGCACAGAGAGGATCATCTGAACAGAGCCATGAAGCACCGTGCAGACGCGGGAGTTCCCAGAATGGTCCTCCCGGGTTCTGGGTGGTGTCCTTAGTTCAGGCCATCAGGAGCATTGGAGGCTGAGGCCAAGCTGCAGAGTTGGGCAGGAGTCTTTGAGAGGAGGAGGCCACACCAGGAGGACAGATATTCCACGATGTCCTCTTCCTGAGAAGAACCCCACCAGGTTGCTGGTGCCTGGACCGTGGGTCCCTGTCCTGCAGGCTGTGGACCTAGGTCCAGGGCTTAGGACACCCTGGAGAGGGGGTCCCAGGTAGGGAGATGGAGGTTGGATACTCTGCCGATCTGGTGCCTCACCCCCCTGAATGCCTACATGTAAGTTAGGGGCATTAGCGTGCTAGGTGGGGGCATCTAAGGGGTCGTGGAAGTGCCACGTTGATGCCCAGCAGTTTCCCCCTCTACCCCTCCCGATCCATTTTCTCCTCTGCAGCAGGGGAGTGACCGCTGCTTGGTGCCTACCTCCCTGGGGACCAGAAACTCAGGTGCACACAGTGTTCATCACAGGAAAATAAAGCCCTCACTGAACCACACCTCGGAATGTGGAGGCCGTTAAGTAAACTGGAAGGCTCAGGAAGTTCAGCAGTCTGTGTTTTTGGATCAGATTCTAAAACAGCTCTACACAAGCCATGGCAGGGTTGTAACATGCAGTGGAATAAGTGGGAAAGAAAAATGTAACTCGCGGATGTTCTATCCACACCGCAAGCTCAGGCGTTCATAGAGAAAACACAGAAGAAAACGCAGTGATAGAACCAGTGGAAATACGAAAGTGTCCTTATCCTTATCTCTGTACTTCTCTCTGACACCTAAGTGTTCAAGAAATGATATTAAAACCCCAGCATGCTTGGGAGAGGGGAGCAAGCCTGGGGCAGCCGTGGTCTCTGCCTGGCCTGACTCCCTGTGGCCAGCCAGGTCTATTTCTGTTCCACCCAGATTTCCAATGCCTGTGGGGATCCCAGGCCTGGACGTCTCTGAGTGCCGACAGTGGAATGCAGCTGGACACACTGCTTGAAAATTGCTTCCAGATCTCCAGAAACACACTCTTCCTCCGGCCCTCCAGCCAGCTGCAGCCGGTGGCCCAAGCCCACAGCGGCTGCCTGTCACCCGTACCATGGCACCTCTTTCCATCATCTGCCCTCATTTTGAATGGTGCCCACAGAACACGGGGTCAAAGGAGCTGGAGGAAGACCCCCCTGAATTCCAGGTTGTCTGATTCACGACTGAACACACCGGCAGCCGGGGAAGTGTTTGCATTCTCTACAAAAGTCATTACCTCGGAATGGAGTCAGGTCCCCAGGCTCCCGCACGCATCCAGGTGAGGCCGATTGAATCACAGAAACACAGGGAAGACGGCACGCCTCATCCACAGCCATGCTCTGCAGGACTCCAGGGGTGGACAGTTTGCAGGGAACACAGCTCACCCTGCGGCCCCTGCATGCATCTGGACCCGCCCACCTGGCTCTTGACTTTTACCGGGTCTTGTGTTCCATTTGCTATTGGCAAGACAGGAACATTCAGAGAAAAAAAATGGCCTCACAATCCCAGATAGCAAACAGACAGACAAAAATATGGACACTCAGCTGTGCTTCCCAGGCTGGGAAACAAAAGCATGTTTATAAAATAAGCACCTAGACGCTCACAGACCTAACACACAGAACCGACTCACTGTAGGTGCCAGCTTCCGTGTGTTCCTGCTGCAGATCTAAGTGGGGATTTCTTCTTTCTTCAACAGTCGAAGGTGACAGTGCCAGGTGCCTCCAGCCCCTGGTCAGGGCTGCAGAGCAGGCAGTGTGGCCTGGTCAAAGGGCTGCACAGGGCTGTGGAGCCTGTGCCCGCAGAGCAACAGAGCCTGGCAGTAAAATCAGCACCACCGCTCAAGGTGCTCTGGGGCACCGTGGCTCAGGTCCCCGCTCCTAGCCACCCAGGTGAACAGGCACCCTCTGTACAACACGGAGGCAGAGCCTGGCCCTCCCCTCCACAGGCTGTGCTCAGAGGAAAAGACTCACCCAGCCATCGGCCTTGGCTAGTCGAGGCAGGCTGCACGTTGGCCCTGGTGTGGACAAAGTGCCTTCGCAAGGACACGAGGGACTTGCCGAGGGAATAAAATGTAAGGTGTCTGGCGCTGATTCCCGGAGCAGCTGGGAGTGCAGAAAGAGGCTCAGGTGCCAATGCCCACTGCTAAGCTCTGGGCTGAGCGCCTCCACCTGCCCTTCCGGCCACACCCCATCATCTCACCCAAGCAGCTGGGATAGACCTGGCTCCTCGTGTCAGCACCCTTGCCCTGGACCCCTTGCTGGCCACAGTCCTGTGCACCATAGGGGGTTGACCACAGGGGCCTGGAGCGTTCCCAGCTCCTGCCCTCAGTTTTGACAGCTGAAAATGTCTCCAGATATTGCTAATTGTTCCCTAGGTGGTGTGCAGAAGGCAGAGTCACAAGGTGAACAGGACACACTTTCAGGACATGTGGAGTCCCTCTGCCTCCAAGGGAGCTAACCCAGGACTAGACTTGCCACAACAGAGCAGACTGGCACCTGGTGCCTCCTCCTGATGCAACCCAGGGCGTGGGTTCTAGATGCCAGGAGCGGCCAATACCCAGGAATGAGCTGAGCAAAGAGCACAGATGGTCTGAAACTTTAAAGGTGAAATGGTCTAAAAATAAATACAGCACATTTTTCTTATTCCTCTATTAAGCTTTGAAATCTGATTTATATTGAAATCTGGAGAATGTCAAAGGACTGCATGTGCCTTTTAGTTCCTGTTTACACCAACTTGTACCCCAACTTCTAGGAAGCCTGAAACGTCTAGAAAATGTCACTTACGCAATCCAGGAATGTAGGAGCTCGGTGCTCTTCACTAACGTGAAGCCTCTCAGCTGTCGACAGGCTGCGCATCCTCGCACACAGAGCCTTTCCTGAGTTCTTGGAAAGCCCTCCATGCTCCTCCTTTGCAGCCAGATGGCTTCTCTCCATCACTCTGGGAGGGATCAGATGACTTATAATGTCACCTGGTCACACCAGGCAGTAGACTCCCAGATGAGCCTTCGAAGGTGTCCTGTTACGCAGCACCTCCCATGGGACTTGGCAACTCAGAGAACTCGCACCTTTTCACCTGCAGAGGCTCTGTGTCCTCACCCGCCAAGCCCACATAAGGTCATCAAGTCTCCAGCCCCGCAGAGGCTGTCCTCCCTGTATCTCGGGCCCTGGATGGGCTTAATCCCCCATGTCCCCTCCTTGATTACAGGGCGCCACATGTCACCATCACAGCCCTGACACCAAAGGGAACCAGGAGTGCTCTGGCCATGGGGAGCCCAGACAGGCCGGACATGCACTTCCTGCGGGTCATCTTTGCAGCAATGCAGACATGGTGCAGGGCTCCGCTTGGCAACCCTCGCTTTTCAGAACCTTGCTGGAGTCCCCTCCCCAAGAGCCAGCTCCTGCCACTTCCGTAATGGAAATATCAGCACAATGGGACTCCACGGTGCATCCCCAAAATTACCGTAATGGAAATATCAGCACAATGGAACTCAACAGTGCTTCCCCAAAATTACCGTGGCAATTGCAATGATGTGCCGAACACCACGGCGGCAGCGTAGGGGACGGGAGAGCCGAACCAAGTCGGCGGTGGATTCCAGATGCCGGACCCTGGGTGGCGGAGGGTAATAAAGGAAGAGCTCCTGTCTAGCTTTCCTGGTTGTTAAATAAGATTCCTTGTGACTTGCCAAAAAAGGGGAACACAATGAAGAATCATCAGTGCATCCTCCACAGAGGTAATCTACACGTGTTTATTCAATAAACAGAAGATGGTTTATTACCCACATTTGATTTCCATTCGCAACTGTTTCCTTATCTGTCACTTGTATCTAAGCAGGGCGCTTTCTACGAATCCACAAATGAAAAATCCAGCACCCGGCACAGGAAGTGCATTTAACGTCGAGTGCAGTCAGAATCAAGATTTCTTTATTTGTAGTAACAACGCTGTTAAATCAGAAAATTACTCTCCCTTTCTGCACGTCCTTCTTCCTTTACAATTCAGTTGTTTGATCATAAATTGTCGAGCACTGTGACTGTCTCCTCCACTTTCCACACTGGCCGAGACAGATTAAAACTCGGGCACCGCCGACCAGTCTCGGCATACCATTAGCATATATATGAGATTTGAGACATTTTCTAATATTCTGCAGCCGAACTCATCTGTCAGCCAGGTGTTGAATTATAAAAACTCTCAGCTTGTTTAGGAAATAAAGGGGAGGGAGGAGAGAGAGGATCGAGGACACAGGCCCACCTTTCCTCCTCCCACCCCAGCGGGGCCGAGGGTGCCCAGAGGTCCAGGACGAGTGGCAAGGCAGAGGCCCAGGCCAGGACTCGGCTGCTGAGGGACCCACCAGAGACAGCACTCCAAGCCACTCCCGATCAAGAGGGACTTAAAATGCAGATTTTAAAACGCCACGTGCTCCTCGGGCCAACAGAAGTGTAGGCAGTGTAGACTCGAGGCCCCCTGCTGGGCCCCAGAGGCCGGCACCCTGTCCACGGGCAGCCAGCCCGCGGCCCCGGGTCCTGCGGGGTGCTGCTGCATGCTCTGTGCACCAGGCCTGGTGCTCCTGGAGACCCACCCAGCACCAGCGAGCAGCTGCCAAGGGAGGGAAGGCTGTGCCAAGAGACTCGGATTGAGGCCTCTCAGCTCGGAACGACCTTTGGCCCCCAGCTGCTGTGCAGGGTGGGAAGCTCCCAAGCACCACCTGGTTCAATGCCCTGGAGCTGCTCCAGTCTGTACCACAAAGGCGCCACCCAAGGGCTGGAGGTCAGGATGGAGCCTCCTGGGGGTCTCCAACAGGCAGGACCTGAGGAAGCAGCTGGGCTTCCTTGGACTCCTGTCCTTCTGCTTGCTGACCCTGACACCCATGCTGCAGCACCCATGAGACCCAGGCAGCCCCCGAGGGCAGAGTTGATTAGCACGGGGCGTGTAGGTGTTTGCCCAGACACCTTCACCGATGAGGATGGCCCTGTGAGCAGGGTCCTAGAAGACACAGCACCCCCTTTTCTGCCTGGGCAGTGCCCAACCTCACGTCTCTGCCAGCGTAGTGCATGTCCCCAGGGACCCTCTGGGCTGAGCTCCCGCCTGGCTAGTGCAGAGGCCAACACGTGGAGCCAGGATTGTCTGTCCACACGTGGTCTTTACTAATGCAGAGCCCTGGACACGAAGCTGCATGTTGCTCAGTGACGGGGGCAGCCACATCTGCTGTGGCCTGCTGCACAGGAGGGTGGCCCACAGTTCTCTGCTGTGAGGACAGAGACAGGGATGTGAGACATCAGCATTAGGAGGAGCAGGACGGTGCTCTCCTGACCTGCACCATGCAGGGGCCAGCCTGCAGGAGGACCTTGCCATCACTGGGGGAGGGGGGTTCCAGCAGGGGGCAGCTGAGCCCTGGACAGCAGCAGGTTGTGGGTTCAGCACACCCACCTCTCTGTGCTGTGAGGGGCACGGAGGCTACCAAACACACTGGGCCGTCTCAGGAAAGGGCACTGACTGGGTTTCTGCACAAACAGGTGTGAGGGCAGCCAGGTGAGGCGGGGGGCCTCCAGGCCTGGGCAGAGGTGTGTCGTCTTCCTTTCCGCCCACTCTGCCTGCAGCACCTGCAGTACTGACGGAAATTAAAGCCGAGAGACTTGCAGGTAAGGGCCATTCACCATCTCTAGCAAAGGGACCATCTCTGGAGGACACTTACCCAAGTTCAGAGAAGCGCCCCGTGGGGATTTGGAACATGGGAACCAGAGCGTGTCCCCAGCCTGGCTAACTGGAGCAAGTGACTGCAGCCCCTAGGGGTCACGGCCTTGGCCTCCCTGTTCCCCCACAGCTAAGTGGGACCGTTAGGCCTCCTCACAGCAGCCCTCCAGGCCCCGAGCCCCACCCTGGAGGGATGCCCTGTCCCCTGCACGAGTGCCCACTCTCTGCAGTGGACAGCAAAGCCAGTCCCCTCCCCCCGGTGTGCCTGGTGACTCTGCACATGGCACCAACAACCACTCACTGCAGTCTGCAGCCAGCACCAGGAGTCCAGGGCAGACTGACGGTGTGACATGTCCAGGGCTGGCCCCTCCGCTCTGTGGCCGTAGCAAGGACAATCCCGCGAAGGTCCTTGAAGGAAGTGGGCGCGGTCAGGGAGGGGCGATGGCAGACCTCCGGGTCTCAGGGCTGGCTGAGGACACCTCTGTCACTGAGCAGCCTCTAGGTTCCTGGAGACAGGGACAGATAGGGCCTTACCCTGGGATGGGCCGAGCTGCAGGGTGGGGGACAACAGAAGAGGCAGCAGCCCGCGCCCAACCGTGTTCCCGGGAGTGACCATCAGGCAGGACCCTGAGAGCTGGGGGGCAGCAGAATCGCCCACAGTGGAGCTGGTGGCCGGGGACTGAAGGCTAGATGTCACAGTGGATGTGGGACGTGGGGTGAAGAGACAGAGCTGAACACCAAGCTCAGAGCTCTGGACGGAAAGCGCTGTGGCTCACTTCAGGGCGGCCAGGGCCAGGGGAACCAGCGGCCACTCCTGACAGGCCACGTGGGCTGAGTACAGAGAGGTGCGTGTGCGACCTCGAGGGCACGGGCAGTGCGGGGCCTGCAGCAGGAAAGGCGTCCTCGGGGCCTTGGGCGTGGATCCACCTGTGTGGGGGTGATCCTCCGTTACTAGAGGGGCCGAGAGAACAGGGGACTCCAGGGCCTGGGCTCTGCGCTGCGGCCAGCGGGGGTGCCTGAGAAGGCAGCGGGGCAGGCGTCCCACCAGGCTCCTCCTCACAGGCTCTGACCCTACTACTGGTCATCAGCCCTCCCTCCTGGAACAGCAGCCCAGAGGCGGGAGGATCTGCCCAGTTCCCAGGCAGGCTGGACACAGAGATGAAGGTCACTGAAAGCCATCTGGAGACCAGAAAGGTGACCCAGAACAGACGGAGTGACCACCGTGTCCCACGCTCTGGCCATACAGAGGCGCTGCAGCCTCCCTGCGCCAGTGACTCAGCCACACGCTGCCATCGCCAGCCCAGAGAGGACCTTCTGCACCTTGGTGGGAGCCAGAGTCTGACCAGGGCAGCTCTAGACAGACAGGAGGAGGGACGGAGAAGGCATGAGGTCAGGTGGGGTCGGCCTGGGGCCTGTGACCCAGGGAGCAACCGAGGGGCAAAGGTGAAGACCCTTCCCCGAGAGGAAGGGGCCGGGAGCCAGGGGCGAAGGGCTGGGGCTGAGGGTGGCAGAGCACGTGGCCTGCCGCCTCAGGGCCAGTGTGTAACACGAGACCCGGAACAACAGGTGACGCTGTGCCACAGGTGACACTGCGTGGCAGGTGGCCACTACAAACATGTGCCCACTTTACCTCGTGTGAGTCCCGTACAACTGGTTTGGGCCACAATCCCAGATGCTAAAATTGTTAAAGATTAAAACCCCCAAAGTCTAAAATCCCCAAAGATCAAAGTTCCAAAACTGTAAATCTGAAAAAAAAAAAAAAGGGAATTTTAAAATTCCTTAAAATACACTTGGTCACATTTTACTTTGAGTTATTTTAGTTGTACAGACCTGTCTGGCCTAGAGGGAAACAGGAGTGCAGGTGTGGGGACGGACGGGGCGATGGACACTTGCTCTCCCCGCCTGACTCGGAGCTCCTCCCTCTCGGCCAGGTGTGCGGCTGGTCATTGGAGCTGTGTCCCCCGGGGCTGGGCAACGCGCCCCTGTGCTTCCTCTCTGTGTGGGGTCTGCTGTGCCTCCCTGCCCCTGCCCGCCTTCCCAGCCTGCGCAGTCCTGCTCGGCCTTCAGGGAAGGCCCTCCGGTGCCGCCCGTCTGCTGAGAGGCAGGACTTGGTTCACAGCCATGAGCTACGCCACTGTGATTACATTCCACGTTTCCTGTCCATTTGTGGCCATCTGGGCCGGACCATGTCTTGGCCACTGGGAATAGTGCTCTCTGATGGCAATGCCTGAGGCTACGTCCTCAGAGTGGGACTGCTGGACGGTCAGAGAGCTCCTCCTGAGTCACTGAGCGACCTCCACGTGGTTCTCCACGTGGCTGGACCGACCTGTGCTCCCCCATCGGGAAGTCTTCTCGCCCCCTGCAGCAGGTGCTAGCCGCTCTCCCAGGCTAGCCGGTCCCGGGGGGAGGCCCTGTGTCATGGGGGTGACCTGCAGGCCGTGGCCAGCAATGACGTGGGGTGTTTCCATGGATCGTTGGCCACGTGAAGTTGTCCTTGAACCGTGTCTGTTGGGGCTGTTTGCCTGTGTCAGGGACTAGTGGAGACTTAAGTTCCTGGGGCACTCTGGGGGCCAGTCCTCTGTCCTCTCATCCTGTGAGTCATCTCTTTGCTGTGTTGATTATTTCCTTGAAGAAGTTTTTGATTTATGATCCCGTTTGTCTATTTTTGCTTTTGTTTCCTGAGCTTTTGGGGTTAAAAAAAAAAATCATTCTTATATCAGTATTCCAAAGTGTTTTCCTGTTTTCTTCTAGCAGTTCCAGAGCCTTGGGCCTCACATGTAGGCCTTTATTTTGTGCCCAGAACAAGACGTGGGGTCGAGCGTCCATCTTCAGCACGTGGACCTCCCTCCCCCTCAGTATGAACTGGCTTCCCTTCTGCCATAGGTCCTGGCCCTTCACCAGGGTCACTTAGACAGACGGAGCCGGATGTAAATGTGTGACATGGTCTCGGTGTCCACCAACCCGTGTGGTCACTGGACCTCGGCAGCACACACCGGGTACCGCAGAGGCCTCCTGGTTGTCCCACTTGGCTTTGGCTATTTGGGACCTTTATGCTCCCAGGAGAATTTCAGGCTTCCTGCTCGGGTGGAGAAGGTATTGTGATGGGGATTCACTGAGGATGTTAAGTCGTTTGACAATGTTGATTCGTCCAACTCTTGAACAAGGGTGGTCTTTCCTTGCGTTTTGTTTTGTTTTTTAACAGCTTCTTTCCTCAGAGTTTACAATTTTGTCGTGGAGTTTTTGTTTTCTTTATCTCATTGAGGAATGTTTCTTCTATACTTTTATCATGAAAGAAGGCTGCATTTTACCAGATGTTTTTCCTGCAACTGTTGGGACGATCTCGGTCCCTCGTTCAGTCGGTGCTGTTTCACCTTTATTCAGGTATGTTGAAACCTCCTGCACCCTGGGACAGGCCCGACTCCATGATGGTAATGACCTACTGGAGAAGCACTGGATCCCGTCTGCTCGCTCCGTTGACAGTCGTTGCACCGGTGTGCACAGGAGACCCTGGTCTGTGGTCTTCTTTTGCTGCTGCTGGGCCTGTCTGGCCTGGTCATCAGGCTGCTCCAGCCTCGTAGGTGAGTGTGGAAGAATCCCTCCCTTTCAACCTCTGGGAATGGTTTGAGAATTGCTGAGGTCTTTCTTAGAGGTCTGCCGAGATGAGCCGGGAGCCATCTGGCCAGGCTGTCCTGTCACTACTGACCCATCTCACTGCTGGCCTGCTCGTTAGGTTCCTGAGTAGGCCATGTGCTCAAAGCCGTGTCCATGTCCTCCGGGTTTCCAGATGGCCAGTGCATGGTTGTCCGTGACAGTCCCTGGTGGCCTTGGGCTTCTGTGGTGTAGGCTGCATGTCTCCTCTGCACCTCCGAGTTAGTGTCCTATCCTCTCTTTTTCTTAGTCTAGCTGAAGATTTTTAATTTTGTTTCTCTTTAAAAAACAACAACAACTACATCGACTCTGTTTCCTTGGATGCCTGTATTTTTATCTCCACTTCACTTGTCTGCTCTGATCTTTACTATTTCTTTCCTTTTGCTGACTTTGCGTTGGCTTGCTCTTGCCTTCCCAGGTCCTTGAGACGTTCCAGTGTGTCCTTTATGGGAACCTCCCCTTTCCCATTTTGCCTGAGCTCTCCTCGGTGCTGTTTTGGGGGCATCTCATGCATTTGGGTCTGTTGTGTTTGGTTTTCATGTTTTTCAGTAACTTTGTAAACTTCCTTTTGATTCTTTGGTGACCCTTTCTCTGTGCAGAGGCAGGGGCTCAGTTTCTGTGAGCTTTAGAGTTTCCAGGGTTTCTTTTGTTGTTGATTTCTGGTTTTATTCTGCAATGATCAGAAAAGATAAGTGATATGATTTGGGGGAGGGGGTAACTGGGGATGGAACTCGGGGACACTGGACCACTGAGCCACATCCCCAGCCCTATTTTGTATTTTTCTTAGAAACACCGTCTCACTGAGTTGCTTAGTGCCTCATTATTGCTGAGGCTGGCTTTGAACTCGTGATCCTCCTGCCTCAGCCTCGCAAGCTGCTGGGATGACAGGCGTGCACCACCACACCTGCTATAAATGATTTTGATTGTTGTAATGCATTGAGATTTGTCCTGTGGCCTAATCTAAGAGAACTTTCTGGAAGCTGATGAGAGTGATGTGGACCTGTGGCCCTTGGATGGGAGGTCTGCACTGTCGGTCCATTTGGCCTGTGGAGGAGGGACTGCCGTATTCTTAGTGGGTTTTGTCTGGATCACCTGTGCTGACAGAAAGTGGAGTCTCCACTGGAGTCCGGCTGTCCTTCCCTTCAGGTCTCAGTGCGTGTGGTGCCTCCGGTGCCTCTGAGTGGACAGTCACCACGTGCTCTTGCTGAACGGATCCCTGGTGGTGGACCATGTCCTTCTTGTCATCTTTCTGCGTCTCACAGTTGTGTCTGGCCTGAGTGCAGCCTCTGCTCGCCACGTCCCGCTGGGTGGGAGGTGTTCCTGCCACTGTCTGCCTGGGTCTTTCCAGGTGAAGCACACGGCCTCTGGGGCCCCTGGGGTTGAGGACACTCCAGGCAGGCGTGGGGGCGGGTAGATGCCCACCGTGGACACTCGGGCAGGGGGTAGGGCACCAGGAGCACTTGGGAGGTATGTCTCCTGGCCGGGCAGCCAGGGAGGCAGTCCCTGGGCACTTTTCCTCTCTTCTATGCCTCCAGCCCAGGCCTCCGAGTCCCGCAGGCTCGGCTCTCCCTGGCTGAGTCCAGTGACCTGCACCGTCACTCACCTGGAAATGCAGCTACACTCCTGCTGTTGGGTTCTGTTGGAGGAGGAGGCAGACTATCCAGCCATCTTGGAATCTCCTATTTATATTTTTAAAAGGGAATTTATTTGAGAGATACATGGGAACCTCATAGACCACACACACAGCAATGACAGTTACCCTGGTGCAATGGTCAGCAGGAGCAGGACCGTGAAGAGAGCCAGGTGTGCCGTGCACTCAGTGAGCCCAGCAGCTCAAGAGGTGGAGGCAGGAGGATGGCCTGTTCCAGGCTCCCTGGGCAACCTAGCAAGGTCCCATCTCATAACAAAATAGAAAGGGCTGAGGAGGTGGCTCAGAGATGGAGCGCCCAGGTTCCATCTCCAGTTCAAACCAATAAGTAAATAGGAAAGGAGGGAAGGAGGAAGGAAGGAGGGAGGGAAGGAAGGAGGGAAGGAAGGGAGGGAGGGAGGAAGGAGGGAGGGGAGGAAGGAGGGAAGGAGGGAGGGGGAGGAAGGAGAAAGGGAAGGAGGGAGAGAGGGAAGGAAGGAGGGAGGAAGGGAAGGAGGGAGGGAGGGAGGGAGGGAGGGAGGGAGAGAGGGAGGGAGGGAAGGAGGGAGAGAGGGAGGGAGGAAGGAAGAAAGGAGGAAGGGAGGGAGGAAGGGAGGGAGGTAAGGAGGGAGGGAGGGAGGGAGAGAGGGAGGGAGAGAAGGAGGGAGAGAGGGAGGGAGGAAGGGAGAGAGGGAGGGAGGGAGGGAGGGAGAGAGGGAGGAAGGGAGAGAGGGAGGGAGGGAGGAAGGAAGGAAGAAAGGGAGGGAGAGAGGGAGGGAGGGAGTTGGGGCATGTCACCACTGTGGACAGCTGTGTATGGCCACTGAAATACCACAAGGGATCACCTGAGCCTTGGACCTTGCTGATGGGCCATGACCACCATGGCGTCACCCAAAGAGCCGAGACCTTGAAGGATTCCGTGCCTCACAAGTGCAGACGCGTAGGGGGAGCCCTCTCCACTTGCTTGCCGCACTCTACACACGCGCGCGCACACACACACTCGCACGCGCACACACACACACACATGCACACGCACACACGTGTGCATGCGCACACACGCACGCGCACACACACACACACACACACACAAGCACACACACAGGCTACCTCAAGAAGCCCAATGTGCGATCATGCAATGGAGACCCTCCCGTCAGAACTCAGAGGAAGGCTCTGTCTGGCTCTATCGTGGGGAATGGCGTGAAGAGGAAACATGGAGCATTTTAAACAGCTGGGAAAACAATGGAAAGAAAGAAAAACTAAAAGAAATTTTGATGCATGGAAAAAACGCATCAGGAAGAGGTGGAGGGCTCCTGGTTTGGCCGTCCGTCGGGGCTGCGACTGGCCCTGCTGGGCGGGGCCTGAAGCCTGGCACGGGATGAAGAGCTGACGGCCGGGGCTCCCGACCCAGCTCTCGTGTATTTCTCAAATTCCCTTTTAAAAATATGAATAGGAGATTCCAAGATGGCTGGGTAGGCCGCCCAGGGCCTGCCGCCTCCTCCACGTGACGGGCTCTCTGGGTTTCTTCTGTGGTCTGAACAGCTGACAGAACCCGTGCTCTGAGCCCGAGTCCCCTTGGTCTGGGCAGACAGATGGCAGATGGCTGGGACTCACCCTGGGACAGAGCAGCAGCTCCGCGGCTGGCTCCCAGCTGACCACACATCCCACCTCCCGATCCCGAAGCAACTCTGCTGACCTCAGCAAATGCAGCTCGACTCCCCGCAGCCCCTAGAATCCCTGTAAACAGGACCTTTGTCCTTGCTGAGTCCAGCGGCCAGTCCTTTCCCCGGGACCTGGTTGCCCTGTGTATGTCCTTCTGTGGCGGCTGCTCGTACGGGAACTATGGCCGGGAACTGGGCTCTCAGGATTTCAGCAGTCGGGACTTCAGTCTTTCAGGATTGTGAATCTCAACATCTTAGACCTCGGGAATTTTGATCTTTTGGGATTTCAACACCCACTTTCAGCATTCAGGCTGTGTCCTGTAGGGTGACAATCAGCACTGCGTCCACCGCGTGCTCATCGCGTCACGTGACCTCTGTACAACATGCGACCACACATCATGTGATCGCTGCGCCCTTGACAGCTGTGACCACCGCACATCGTGTGCCCATCACAGACCCGTGTGCCTGTGCGTGGCATGGCCGTGGCATGGCCGAGGCATGGCCGAGGCATGGCCGTGGCGTGTGGCTCCAGCCCTCTGGCAGGGCTCCTCTGCCTGACTGCGTTTCTCTGGTGATGTTGGTGTGTGGGCCATGAGGAGGCTGGGTCCATGGTGGGCCAGGAAGCGTGGGCAGAGAGGAGCCGTGGAGACAGGGCCTGCCTGGAGCAGGCACCGTCCTCTACAGCAACTGGCTCAGGCAGGCTGGGCAAGCAGCGCCCACCAGCACCCAGCCAGGGTTCAGGCGGGTCTCGCTGGGATGTGAGGGGCAGAGACGCCTGGTTGGGGGACCCACGGCCCCGCCAGGTGCACGGGTCTTTCTCTTTGCCTGCGTCTCTGTGTGTCCTACCTCTGTCGTATGTCAGGGAAGGCTGAGGAGAGCGAGAGGGACAGAGAGAGAACTGGCAGAGGAGAAAGTGTGACAGGCCACCGAAGCCCCAACACCGCCTAACAATTCCACTCCGTCTGACACTTGAAGACCATTTTTGAAAGACAAAAAGTGACCCTCCAACAAGTATTTAATACATACATAGTTCCAAACATCGCGGTTCCACAACTTCCCTGCCATGCTGGGGGTTCAGTGGAGGGGTCGGGGTGCTGCCCTTGGTGTAATGGAAGATGTCGTCCCTGAACTTCCCGCGTAAAGGCCTGCCTTTCCAACTGAGCCGTGTTCTGAGACCAGATTAACAAAACCGTAGGTCTCCTTGTTGTATAGGGAAGAACCAGAGCAAATCCCCAGCTGCAAGTCCTCCAAGAAAATACATGCAGTGTCCTTGGTCCATCGGTAAAATGACCGCCATTGGACTGAGCTCACGCCGGGCGCCTTCAGGTCAGTGCTTTTGTTTCCTGGATCTGCTTGGTCGTACAGAACGATCAAAAATATTGAAAGGCAATGGATTATTTCCTTTTGAAATGATTGATTGCTATAAAGTAAATACAGTTCAAGGAAAAACAATGTGCTCATTGATTAACTGTAATGGGCTATTCAAGAGCCACGGTCAATACCGACCGGCCAGGGCTGGGGGAAAGACACACTCCAGTCCCCCTCTGGATCTCCACCTCCTCCTCTCTCTTTGCTTTCCAGCTTTCGGAGAGAGAGGCCATTATCGTTTTTATTGCCCTGACACAAAGCAGGGCTCTCCCTGCCACCCCACCCCCGGGGACTGTGAAAGTCCTGGGATTGAAAGGGAAACTTGACACAAACTGCTGCAAGGAGCTGCCTCGGCTGCCTGTTTTAGCAGCCTAAGCAGTTTAGAGACCGTGCATTTGCCCTTGAATTATGTTTTTCTTCTCGTGATGATTTGCAGGTCTCAAGAAACATCACCCTTTAAAAAATTTCAAAGGAGACAAAGGAAATGAATAAAATCCCTGCTCGGAGCAGGAAAAGCAATAGAAACTGCGTGGAGAAAGCTGCCAATAGGGAGATTTCATGCTTTTGTTAATTAAACGAACAGAGAAAAACAGTGCAATCCGCTGTGTCCTGCATAACAGCTTCCACTAATAAAAGTAATAGACAATTTCCTGCATTCAGTCCTGCTGAATACGATTAGAGCAGGTAATGGAGTTTTGGAAATGGAGGCCCTGCCTGTCAGGAGGAGGCCGCCCACCCTCCCCTTCTCTTCTTATTAAATGACTAAGTGCAGTCGCCTGTGTCCTATCTCCACCTCTTGCAACTGTTGGATTGTATTATTTTACATTTTGATTGAAATGATGTCACCGCCAGATAAAAGCCCGGCCTGGCATTGTAATTGAATCGCGAGTTGTTTATTCTAGTGATCTGAGTGCTGCTCCCTTGTCCCAACAGCACATGCATAAAAGATCCCTTCTTGTTGAACACATGGCTGATTAGATCTAGCCAAAAAAAACGGGCATCAAACTGGTGGGGGGCACGAGGGCCTGGAGCTGGGGTGATAGGGGGAAATGGGAGGGGGAGTAAATGAGAAGAGACACCATCTGCCAAACTTTCCAAGTGTGACTGGAAGTTTCAATAAATGTATTGTGCCTGGGATCAGGGCCGGGCACGGAGAGCGCTGATGGACACATTTAGGTGACGGTTGACAGGGCTGTGCGCTGGGAGAGGCCGTTGGTGAGCCCTTCCTAAATGCCAGGCCACGCTCTCATCGGCAGAATCGCCTTCATTTTGTTCATAGAACGAATCTGCATCTGCTGCCTTTGAGCACTGGAGTGAGCTACACCCGTGGAGAAGACAGACGAGAAACCCCTAGATCCCTGGGTCCAACGTATTCGTTTAGGTTGCTGCTGTTGTTTCAGTGGCCAGTTTCCTCCCCAGACCCAGGCCTCTAAGACCCTGGCCACTCACCTCCACAGTTAGACACTTCAAGGAAGGAACAGTGGGGCCGTGGCTGGTGCTGCCCGGAGATGGCGTCTACCCGGCGCACCTCAGGGCCACGCTCAAACCTGGCTGTACCCCGAGGTGACTTTGTGTTTCAGTGAGGACACAGAAGGAAAGCTCCAGTCGAGTCGTGCTTGCTGTAAATGTCCCCAGCTTTCCCACTTCTCTTGGCCCATGCTCCCTTGGTGACCACCAAGGACTCTCCAGCCCCATCAGAGGACCAGTTACTTTCCCCTAAAAAATGCACAATAGACCAGAGCCGACGAGGCCAAGCCTCGCTTCCAGCCACACACAAGGGAACAGCCAGAGGTGGGTGCCGGTTCCCCAAGTGTGTCTGATGCTCTAGACCAGCTGAGGGCTCCTGGGATTCGTGGGAGAGACCCCTGAGGGGCACAGCGGCCACAGGTGTGGAGGAGGCCTGCAGGGTCCCCAAAGCCACAGGATGCTTTGGTTTGGGGAAATAAGTCCTGAGTTTCGAGGAAAAGGACTAAAGTCGATATCTAAGGTGCACTTAGAAATAATTTAATTGTTAGAAGTTTAGATTTTGGAAAAATTAAGTAGTAAGGACAGACTCCCTGTGCCCTCTTCCGCACACAGTCCCCATTTCCCTTCTGTTTCCAGCCAGTGGGCATCTTACATATCGTGCTGCCATTGTAGGAATCCAGGAACCAATATTGACGCGCCACTGTTACCTAAAATCCATCACCTACACAGAGCTTCACTCTAAGTTTTAGCAAATGTGTAACAACATGGACTCACCTAAGTACAGAAAACTATTCCTCTTGCCTAAAGCTCCTCGTCCCCAGCCCCGGCAACTGGTCATCTTTTGCTGTCGCCGTCATTGCCGCCTTCAGGGCCCCACAGGGGAGGAACCGTGGCCACGACTTTTCCAGGTTGCCCTCTGGGGGAACCTATGCTCTTCCCACCTGTATAGGTGTCCCCATGTCTGTCCAGGGCTGCAGAGCCCTGACCACCTTCCACTCAGCTCCCAGAGGGCGGGCCGCCCACCTCGTCAGCTTGGTCTCTGGAGGAGCAAAGGAGCATTGAGGCCAAGCTCCAGTCACACAATCCCATCAAATTACCAGTGAAATTCTTCACAGAACTAGAAAAAAAACATTCCAAAATTCAAATGGGCAAATAAAAGACCCCAAATAGCCAAAGCGATCCTGAGCAGACGAGAGCAATGCTGGGGGCAGCACAATCCTCAACTCCAAATCACAGGTGGACAGTCGTGACCAAACTGCATGTCCATCTGTGTATGATACATCAACGTGCATAAAGGCAGGCTACTGTCATGTGTAACTAACTACAACAGATTTAGATTTTTTTAAAAAAGAATTCAAAGCCATGAAATTTCAATGGTCAGTACCACATATTTATATTAAACTTTTCTGAACCAAACATTTGATTTGTTAATATTGAATGTATCAACTATGGATGTTTAAGATATATATTGTGCGAGAAACTATACATGGAAAGAATTTGGACACTTTGTAATAACGATGATTTTGTTTTCAAACTTTTTTCTTGCATAAAGTCCTTTTTAGGAAATCAGAAATATTAGTATATCATTTATAACTACAAATGGGTTGCTTAAAATGCATTACAGTCTGAAATATTTGCTTTGTATTCTAATTGAGTCAAGACATTTATTTAAAAGTGGGAAAATATGAATGTTATGCATTTACTATTGTCATGTATGTAATAAATAAATAAATAATTGTTTTTAAAGTGGGAAAATATGTTTCACTATGTCTGTGAGCTTCAAAAAATGTTTGCATAATAAATGCAGAAATCTTTATTAACTCAAAAAAACAAAAACCTGCACGGAGCTGGCATTAAGACAGACACATGGACCAACAGAACAGAAGAGGAGACCCAGACACACCCACACAGACACGCCAGCTGACCCCCACAAAGCTGCCCACGTCCGCCTGAGGAAACAGCCTTTACAAAGGGGCAGGGAAAGCGGGATGTCCAGAGGCAGAAGAACAGACTAGACCTTCGCCTCTCTCCCTGCACAGAAGTCCACCCTAAGTGGCTCCAGACTTGCGTGGAAGACAGGAACTGCATCTGTTACAAGAAAACAAAGGGGACACTTCAGCGCAGAGGCTGGGGACGGCGCCACTCCCCTGACAGAGGACCGTGTCAGAGGACACAGCGGAGCCTCTGGAGCAGGAAAGTGCCCCGCGGTCACTCTGCAGCACCCTGCTCTCCCGCCTTGAGCAAACGTCGTCCTGAAACCTCTCCCACCCGAAACCCCAGGCTGGTCCTTCTCGGCTCATTTCACTCCCAGAGCCCAGACGTCACCAAGTTGCCCGACGTCAGAGAAAAACAGAAGCCTTCAGAGAGGACTGTCCATCCCATGCCCAAGGTGGGCCGCAGAGCCCCTGGGCAGGCCACCACCCAGGACCCCTGTCCTGACGCCCCTGGCCACCTGCACTGGCCACACCTCCCTTTCACAGGTCCTTGCCCAGCACACGGAGCAGGCCGCGGTCTCCACGCTACAATCTCATGGCATTCCTCTGAAGCCTGGGCTCCTCCACCATGTCCTCACTTCTCCGTGTCCCAGAAACTGCTCCATGGTGACAGCACCGGCTCTGCACCCACCACCACCCCTCCTCTGACCTCCTGACCATGGCCTGCCCTCCCTCCACTGTGACAGCCACCAGCCCCCAGGGACTGCAAGGTCTTGAGCCTCCTCCTGTGGGCCCGGTGCCCCCCGGGCTGTGACCCCACTGCCTGCAGGCATGGTGCTCCATCATGGGCCCTGATCCCTCCTTCTGCAAATGCAGCCCAGCACTGCCCCGGCCCGGGGCCTCCTGCCTCCCTGACTTCCACTGCTCTCGGAACTGCTCCTCCGGCTCCTTCTCCTCTGAATTCAGGGATGTCTAAGATGATCCACCTCCACCCTCCTCTCCACACCAGGGCACCTCAGAGATGTGACAGGAACCCGTGACAGGTGTGCTGAGCTACTTCCCGTGAAGGTTGTCCTGGGAGCCCTGCTGTCATGCCCCCAGAGGCCAAGACCTGGCCGTAAGCAGGCTGATAGCCAGTGTCCCCAGTGTTGTACATACATATGCCAGTCCGGTGGACGCACTGCAGGCCTTGGTCCCTCAGCTACAGCGAGGAAAATCTCAGTTCTCTCTCTGGGTGCACTGATGTTTATAATAATGAATTGGCACCCTGGAACCTCGGTAGGTTGATCATAGGTGTCCAGATCTTCTGCACGGGGTCAGAGGGAGCCTCTTCCACCTGGCCCTGTGTCTTGTGATAAGAAGATCCCGGGCTCTCGTTGCTTCCTGCCCACCTCCCGGAAGCAGTCGCATGCAGAGTAGCCTGGTTTCCTTGAGCATGGGACATTTGGGGCTGACACCTGTGTGCTCAGTGCTCACTGTTGCTGGGTTAGCATTAGTTCTTCTAGGTCTTCTCTAGAGAAGAGCTTCAGACACTGCAGCAAAAGCCCTTCCTGGTATCTCTAACTTAGACGTGAGCGTGAGCTTCCGCTCCTGCAGACCTTGGGGACCTGCTTCAGATGCTCCCTGCTCCACACTCCTGTGAACCCTGGGAATGCTGCAGAAGGCAGCCAGTGGAGAGTGGGAGAGGTAGAGGGACGTGAGCTGGGACATGACCCCCTGTCAGGGCACTTACGTCCCAGGCCAATGAGGGAAGGGACCCAGGCCCAGCCTTTCCTGCCAGTCAACACAGCTGCAGGGGGCCTTGTCACTGCCCTGAACCAAGTAGGTACCCCTCTGGCCACGGCAGGTGAGTCTGGCATCACTGAGAAGGGCTCCGAGCTAGAGCTTCCTTCCTGGGAGTGACCAGGGGGAACATTCTCTCCCTGCTAGCCCCATAAACTCCAAGTCCAGAGACACCCCCAGCACAAGACCCCTCCCCACCCAGGGTGACACCTGTGCCCTTGCCTGGGAAAATTCTTCCACCCCGGAGGCCACACCTGCAGTGACAAGTAGGAGCCCCAGAAGCACCGCTGAAGCCAGGTCCAGATAACACAAAGGTCTCAACCTGTCAATCAAAGGTCTCAACCTATCACTGGAGCCACGGCCCAAGAAGGGGACACTGGCCCACAGCAGGGGTGTGCAAGCTAGAGCTAACAGCTCAGACGGGACAGTGCCTCCTGCCATAGAAGACAGGGCCCAGGACACAACAGACACGGCGCCAGCGAAGGGCGGGTCACAGGAGCGAAGTCCTTCAGCTGCAGACAACTGGAGCGAGCGCTGCAGGAGTTCTGTCACGAGGTTTACAGAGCTTCACAGGATGCTTCAGTAGGCTCTCACAAGTTGTCCTGAAATAACTGAAGGTGGAAACTGCAACAGAGAAACAGACGTTGAAGAACAACCAGAGGAAATGAGAGCGGAGGTGGCTGTGGAGGAAGCATGGCCGGCCGGGCTCCATGCAGAGCGCAAAGGACAACAGCAGGACTCAGGGATGACCAGGACCCAGGACTGACTCAGCCTGCAGCAGAAAACCACTCTGGGAACAAGGAAGAGCCCTCCGGTCTGCGGCCGCAGCAGAGTCCACGCAGGCCGTCGCAGGCATCTTGGAAGGAAGGAGCAAGAGCGTGCGGCATGCTGCAGAAGCAGGCCCTGGATGCCCAGACTTGCTGCAGGACACCAGCCAGGCATCCGGCAGCGTGGCCAGGCCAGCAAGACCACAAGACCAGGAAGGGGAGGACGGGTCCAGAGAGCCACAGGGCAGCCGCACACCTCCCGCTGTGACACCAGGGTGACAGCAGCAGGTGTCCCACCTCCAGGTAGGAGCAGGAAGAAAGGGACCCAGCACCTTCAAGACCTCAGAAAAGGTTCTGAGCCACGAATTCTGTGACCCAAGACCATCTTTTAGGCAGAAGGGGAAATGAAAAGAGAAGAATCTATCACTAAATCATTAATTATCATTCAACTTATTAGTCAATTTAGTATTTCAAGGATTCCACTGGCTCTCTTTAGATAGGATGACATTCAAAAGTAGGGTATTTTACCCAAGGGATCTACAGAGTCAATGAGATACCAGTTAATATTAGAATGGCAGTTTTCACAGAAACAGACAAAACAGTCCTAAAACTCATGACATCACTGAAGACCCCAGGTAGCCAGAGGGATTCTGAGGGACAGAACAGAGCTGGCACCCTCTACCTGCTTTCGAATCTCTGGAATCAGAGAGCACACAACTGGCGTGAGAATCAGTGGGACAGAGCAGATGGCACCGAAACCAGTCCACGCTTACAGCCCGCTGACGTTTGACAAAAGTGCGGAGAATGCACAGGAGAAGCACTGGCCGTTATAAATAGTGCTGGGAAACCTGACCCTGCTCAGGAGAAAGAGCTGGGCCCCTCTCACACCATGTACCCACATCGACTCCAACGCAGGCTTCAACACCAGGCCCCAGACCATGAACGTGCTGGAAGGAAACAGAGACTCGTGACAGCAGTCTGGGCAAAGAGAGCTTGGATTTGTACTTTGCTGCCCTAAAAGCAAAGCAAACATTGCATCACACTAAAATCTTCACAGCAAAGTGAGGAGGCAGCCGGTAGAACTGGGGCACTTACCTGCACCCAGGTTCCCATCCAGAACACACAGCGCTCCACAGCGAGGAGCAAGAGCGGGTGCAACACGGAGGGGGGACCTGAGTACACGGTTCTCAGAGGACACACCTCGGCCACAGCTGCAGAGAGAAGCCCAGCTTCCCGAATCACCAGGAAAACACCGGCCACTGCGAGACCCCCTCCCCAGGAGCAGGGCTGATACCAAGACCAAAGGCGGAAAGGGCTGGGGACGTGGGGACAGGCATCCAGACACCCTTACAGGAAATAGCCTGAGGGGCCCAACTGGAAAACAGACCTGGCACACGGCCCAGCCACCCTGGGCCTTACCCACGGGAAACGGGGTGTCAGCCTGTGGAGGAGACATGGGCACCACCACAATAGTGCACCCCTGTGTCCATCAGCTGGTGAGGATGAAGGGATGTGGTCATGCACACAAGGGACCTTTCAGCCTCGAGGAGTAGGAGAGTGTGGTTTGAACGGACCCAGGAGTCAATGTGCTGAATGTAAAAAGCTGGGGACAGATGGACAAACCTCCAGCCCACGGTGAAGGGCAGGAGCTGGGATCCACAAAGAACACTAAGCTTCCAAACATGGATAAGAATTTGAGGCACATCTAGTGTGGTACCTTCAGCATCTCCAGGATGGCTTCTGCCAGCTCAGAGAAAGTGGCGAGGTGGCCGCCCTCCACAGACAGCCTGGCACTCTGTGAACCTGCAGCTCCGTGGCAAAGCTGCTCTGAGCAGTGACCGGGCGACAGAGCCCGCGCTTCTCTCTGCCTCCCTTACTGCAGAAGGGCAGGAGATCCAGCCCGCGCCCAGAGCAGTCACCAGTGCCCTGGGGAACCCGGAGCACCTGGCAGCCTCAGCCTGCAGATCCTCCTGCCGGCACACGCCTGTGCACTTACCTGTGAACATGATCAACACAGTGCAAACTGTCTTCTTGCAATTAAAAGGACTGCAATTCTTTTCCACACTCCCCCAACCCAAAATGCTTTGCTCTGGGTGGGATGGGAGGGGAAGCTAGGTGCTGAAAACAGCCACCAAGTGATCACACTCACTCCAAGTGCGAGGGGAGACTCACCTTGCAGAAAATCCAAAAAGTTGAGTAAACCCAACGCGTGAAATGAGCTGAACCCAATGTCTCTAGGCAGAGGAGCTCAAGGAGAAGAAATGTTCCTTCCCTTACGAAAATGAGGAGGAAGCCTCTTCCCCTCCCTCCTTCCTTCCTTCCCTCCATCCCCTCCCCCTCTCTCCCTGCCTCCTTCCATCTCCCCTCCCTCTCCTCTCTCTTCTCCCTCCCTCCTCCTCTCCTCCTCCTTTCCCCTCTCCCTTCCTCCCTCTCTTCTGCCCTCCTTCCTCCCTTCCTTTCCGCCTTCCTCCCTCCTTCCATCTCTCCCTCTTTCTCCTCTCTGTTTCCCCTCCCTCCCCTCCCTCCCTTTAGTTTTCTCCAGTGTGGCTTCTACCAGCACAGCTTCCTGAATCACCAGGATGGACACAGGGGTGCACTATTGTGGGGGTGCCCTTGTCTCCTCCACACACAGCCCTACCCCCCTCTTCCTCCCTCCTTCCTCCCTCCCTCTCTCCCTCCCTCTCTTCCTCCTCCCTCCCTCCCTCCCTCCCTCTCTTCCTCCTCCCTCCCTCCCTCCTTCCTCCCTCTTCCTCCCTCCTTCCTCCCTCCCTCTCTCCCTCCCTCTCTTCCTCCTCCCTCCCTCCCTCCCTCTCTTCCTCCTCCCTCCCTCCCTCCTTCCTCCCTTCTTCCTCCCTCCCTCACTCCCTCCCTCCTTCCTCCCTCCTTCCTCCCTCCTCCCTCCTTCCTCCCTCCCTCTCTCCCTCCCTCTCTTCCTCCTCCCTCCCTCCCTTCCTCCTCCCTCCCTCCCTCCTCCCCTCCTCCCTCCTCTCCTCCCTCCTTCCTGTCTCCTCAGGCCCCATCTTTGGGGCTCTTGGCTGGAGGATCCTGTTCCTTCAATGCCCTTGCTCCAAAGGCCAACATCTCAAAACAGTTCCCCACAGGAGCCTCAGAAACTTCATGAAGGGCAAGAAAAATCACAGTAGCTCTCCCTCCAATGCATGAGAACCACTGGGAGGGGACAAAGTGAGGACTTGTCGTAAAGCACAGGACGGGGCTGGCCACATTTTATGACAGACCTTTAAAATATTCATCATAAACAAACGTCCCTTTGGCTTCTCCTTAAATGGCATCCCTAATCCCTTAACTTGCCGGGCAGAGTCAGGCCATACAAATTGGTAGTTCGTGTTCTTGAGGTTATATACTTTATGCATGACTCTGCCATAAATATTTGATAAAGTATATTTTGGCACTTATCAGAAATCAAAAGTGTGATGCTGATACAGACTTTAACCACGACTGGGATCACAAAGTTTTAAAGGACGGAACATGCAGAAAAACAGCTTTGTCCACAGGGCTCTTACAGTTTCTTGGCTGAACACCAAACGTTCTACAAACAAAGACAAGAACCTTCAACTTTACGTGGAGTGACCCTTGCATGGGGTGGGATCTGGGGCCCCTGCGTGGGATGGGCTTTGTCCAGTGAGGCAGGGCACTCTGCCCCCATCTCCATGGGCCCCGGGAGCCAGGAGCCGGCGCGGCATCCAGGTCCCTCTCAGGCCCTTCAGCCCGAGGGAAAGGAAGCAAACATCCCCACGGAGACTCGGACAGGGGTGTTGGTGACCATCGCCCCGAGAGGTGAGAGGAGACTGCTTAGAGGACCACAGGTGGCCACATGTGACGGAGCCAGGCACACAGGACAAGCCTCAGAGTCCTTCTCCCTCTCCCCTTGGTGGGCGGAGCCTCACTGGGAGGCCGTGGGGGGAGGTGGCTGGTTCTGGTGAGGCGCTGGGTGGTTTGCAGCAGCGGGAGACGGCGTTAGGAAATTCCAGCAAGTTCTATTTTGTGGAAGAAAACAGGCATTTTTACAGGTTTTCTGGAAAGTGTGTATATGGGGGGAGTATGTGAGAATAAATGTGTATAGGCATGTGAGTGTACCTACGTGTGCAAGTGTGTGGGTGTGCAAGTATATGAGTATGCCTGTAGTGTGACTGGAAAGTGTGTATATGGGGGAGTATGTGAGAATAAATGTGTATGGGTATGTGAGTGTACTTACGTGTGCAAGTGTGTGGGTGTGCAAGTATATGAGTATGCCTGTAGTGTGACTGGAAAGTGTGTATATGGGGGAGTATGTGAGAATAAATGTGTATGGGTATGTGAGTGTACCTACGTGTGCAAGTGTGTGGGTGTGCAAGTATATGAGTATGCCTGTAGTGTGACTGGAAAGTGTGTATATGGGGGAGTATGTGAGAATAAATGTGTATGGGTATGTGAGTGTACCTACGTGTGCAAGTGTGTGGGTGTGCAAGTATATGAGTATGCCTGTAGTGTGACTGGAAAGTGTGTATATGGGGGAGTATGTGAGAATAAATGTGTATGGGTATGTGAGTGTACCTACGTGTGCAAGTGTGTGGGTGTGCAAGTATATGAGTATGCCTGTAGTGTGACTGGAAAGTGTGTATATGGGGGGAGTATGTGAGAATAAATGTGTATGGGTATGTGAGTGTACTTACGTGTGCAAGTGTGTGGGTGTGCAAGTATATGAGTATGCCTGTAGTGTGACTGGAAAGTGTGTATATGGGGGGAGTATGTGAGAATAAATGTGTATGGGTATGTCAGTGTACCTACGTGTGCAAGTGTGTGGGTGTGCAAGTATATGAGTATGCCTGTAGTGTGACTGGAAAGTGTGTATATGGGGGGAGTATGTGAGAATAAATGTGTATAGGCATGTGAGTGTACCTACGAGTGCAAGTGTGTGGGTGTATAAGTATATGAGAATGCCTGTAGTGTGACTGGAAAGTGTGTATATGGGGGGAGTATGTGAGAATAAATGTGTATAGGCATGTGAGTGTACCTACGAGTGCAAGTGTGTGGATGTGCAAGTATATGAGTATGCCTGTAGTGTGACTGTGTGCTGAGTGGGCATGTGTGTGTCAGTGTGTGTGCATGTGAGCATGTATGAATGTGTGTGAGTGTGCATGTGACTGGATTTGTATGAGAGCATGTGACATGAGTGTGCTCTGTAAGACTGAGTGTGTCTGTGTGAATATATGTAGGTGTGTACACTTGTGAGTATGTGAGTGGGTCTATGAATGTGTGTGTGCATGTGAATGTGTTTGTGAGTGTATGCTTGTGGTAGAGTACATGATATGCATGTCATTGTGATTGTGTGCATGTGAGCATATGTGTTTGTGTGCATATGTGAATGTGTTTGTGTACAGAAATATGTGTGTGAGAGAGTGACTGTATAGAAGTGAGACAGGATTGTGTGTGTGCAAGTATGTGTGAGTATGTGTGAACATATGCATGTGTATGCAGGAGAGTGTGTTTGCCTGTGAATATGTGATGTGAGGATGATTGAGGGGATGTGTGCATGTGCATACACGAGTGTACATGTGAGAGTGTGTGCATGTGAACATAAGTGCCAGTATGTAGATATGAACGTGTATGTGTATGTGAGTCCAAGTAAATGTGTGTGTGTGCACATGAGTGTGCATATAATGTGTGTGCATGTTGGAGTAATTGTGTATGAGTGTGAATGTGTGCATGTGATTTCATGTGTGTGCATTTGAGTGGGTCTGTTAGTTTGTATGTGGGTGTGTACATTGGTGTGATTATGGCAGTATACGCATGTGAGTGTGCATCAGAATGTACACGTGAATGTGTGTTTGCCTGTGTGCACTTAAGTGTTCATGTGAGTGTGCATGTGAGGATGGGTATAGTGTGTGTTCATGTGAGTGTGAATACATATGCATGTGGGTATGGGTATAGTGTGTGTTCATGTGAGTGTGAATACATGTGCATGTGTGTGAGTGTGTACATGTGCTTGTGTCAGTGTGTTGAGCATGAATGTGCACATGACTGTGCATGTTTGTGCACGTGAGTGTGGTATGTATTCATAGTCATATGGTGTGTATTCATATGTATGTTCATGTGTGTGCGCACGTGTGTATGTTTCTGTCTGTGTGTGTCAGTTTATATGTGTGTGAGGTTCTTGTGTGTGCATGCAGATGATTGTGCCTGTGACTGTGTGTATTCCTGAGTGTGTGTGTGTGTGTATCAGTGTGCATGTACTTGTGGGTGTTCTTGTGTATGTCCGTGTGTGCACATGAGTGTGGCATGTTTGTGCATGTGAGTGAGTGTGAGTGTGTGTCCCCCCCTGTGTCCCCGTGGTCCTGGCTTTCCTTGGATGCGTGGGCTTCATTTACTGAGTGTTTTCTGGGCACCGAGTCCCTGGTGTCTCTGTAGAGTCCCAGGCCCCGAGGGAAGGAGAGGCCTCACCTTTCTTCCTCACAGTCTGAGGGCTTAAAACCCCTCCTACACTCCAGGGCAGGGACTGTCTCCCAGCAACTTCAGTTTCCAACGAGACTCCTGGAGGCTGGGTGCCTGGGTCCTGTTCTCCTCCTTCCCCAGAATCAGTGCTTCTTACAGCTTCCTTGACTGTGGCACTTCTGTTCTTAAGGGGGACATTCGAAAGCTCTGCCGCGGGCCTGCTGGTCATGGTGGGTGCTGTCCCCTGACCAGAGCCTCCTGCGCACTGTCCTGGGCTCCCCTCTGCTCCATGGGGCGAGGGTGTTATGAGGGAAAAGGGAAAGCAGCTTCCAGACCTCTGGGAAAGGAAGGACTGCAGCAGGCCCTCCATTTCCCACCTCGGGCTTCCTGGGCTTCCTGCTGGGAACAGGAGGAATCCCTGTGGAGGCCGCCTTGGGCTCCTGCAGGCAGAAGGACACTGGCGGCAGAGGAAGGCGCGTGTTCAGGGGTCAGAACTGCGCCTCCTGCTCCCAGGCGGCTCAGCGGGAAGAGTTCCATGCAGCCAGGGCAAGCACAGCAGGTCTGCGGGCAGAAGAGGGAGTGCCCCCTGCAGGCGCCGTGGGAGCTTTGGCCCTCTGGACTGTCTGCAGCCTGGTCCCCTGGGAGTCGGCCGAGTGGGGCTGTGGGGCTGACAGGTCACAAGGGCGCTGTGACCTTCTCTGCAGGAAGACCCCTCTGCTGTCGGCCACACAAGCACGCACTCAGAGGACACTGTCTGCCAACCTGAAAAGGCCTGGCCAGACCCCGACCTGTGACGCCCTGGTCTTGGACGTCCAGCCCCAGCCCCGTGAGGAATAGCTCTGGTGTTCGAGCTGCCTGTCCTGCAGCGCTCCGCGGTGTCAGCCTGGCAGACCTCGAGGGTGGCGCCCTATAGAGCCTGGGCAGGCTCGGGCGCCTGGCCGAGGGGTCCAGCTCTGCAGAGCAGGCACAAGCAGAGTCCAGGAGTAGCCTGCGACCCCAGGCAGCTGCCGGAACCCATTCAGGCCCGACCTCCAGGTGGCCGGTTCTGAAGGGACGTCTGCCTTGAATCCTGGCCTCTCCCAGGGGTGGGGTCTTCAGCAGTGGCTAGTTGCCTGGCCTCCACTTCCTCCTGCATGGGACAGGGAGGATGTCCTGGGTGTGCTGGCCACAAGGTGTGTGCCTGGTGGGGAGCAGGGGAACCCTCTTCTCACCCACACTAGCCATCCCACAGATCCGGGGTCACCTTCACCTCTGCCGGGCATGACAGACAGCATGCTTCTAGAATGTTCCCTCCCCCTCAGATGCATTATGATGCAGCTCACCAGCAGGGTTGACTCCCAAATAATAGACCAAGTTATAATTTTGTGTGTCAAATTTTATCTGCCATTCGCAAGAGGTACCAAGAGTTGGTTTGGCCAAAGGCTAACTTAGTAACGTGGGCTTTTCCTCCAGAAAGATGACTCAGTTCCCTTCCTGTGAAGGCTCCTCCCTTGCACAGCTGTGCACAGCCTGGCCCTCAGAGCCCACACCCCCGCTGAAGGCCCTGGGCAGGGCGGCACAGTGTGTGGGGGCCAGGCTCAGGGCTTCCTCCCAGCTCCACCCCCCAGGTGTGGGCAGGTCGTGTTGGCCATGGCTCCTGGCTCCAGCTTCGTCAGCACCAGGGCAAGGGGTGGAGACCCAGGCAGGCCTGTTCCAGCAGCAGTGGACCCGAGCACACCACGGGGCGAGCGGACTCTTTGTTCCAGTCTGTCCTCCGCGCCCAGCCCCGGGAATCCGCAGACCTGCTCCTTCACCAGGGAGAGGCTGGCACTGGTGTGTGTGGCTGTGTGGCTGTGTGGCTGTGCGCTTTGTCCACGTCACTGGCCCTCACCGACACCACAGAAGAAACCAGCAACCATGCAGATTATATTCCCAGGTCCGTTGTCGGGAAGCAGCACTCCAGTCAAACGTCACAGTCTCCGGCGGAGCCACCACCTTCCCTACGGGGGATGTTGGCAAGTCCCCCTGCTCTGTCCTGGCTTCTTAGAAGAGGCCAGGACTTCTCAGGCCGACACGCTCTCAAATGTCATTGGGTCAGGCCATTCTTCTTCAGTGCTATTTTGTAAGGTTGACAGAATCCGAAAAGCATAATCCAATTTTTTTTAATTAGCCATTTGTGATAGCGTGGGTTAGACATAAACATTTCCACGAATCAGACATAAATAATGAAAACTAAAAATACAGCGCGTTCTCCTGTCGCGGGGTAATAGTTTAATTGTGTACAGTTATTCTTACATTAAAAGCTGCATACCTGGCAAGCTTTATCGGGTAACAGGGACTTTTAAATGTGCCAGTGTTTCTACACAAGTAACGCGGGTCAATTGCAAAAAGGATAACCATAATGATTAAATCATTAAAATTTTGTCTATGCTTCACAGAGCATAGAGAAAATTAACTTCCCACCAACCTCATTTTTCTGCTGAACATGAAATAATGATTTTCTGCCAGTATAATTACAAAGCTAACATCTGATAGAGTCAGCATCCAGCGGGGATTATCGCAGGCATGAGTATTAGACCTCATTACCAGCTTGACTGCAAAATTATTACATCTTGTAATTGGAGGGTGAGATTTATATACAGATTGGCCGGGTTTCTGTAAGATTGTAATTACAAGCTCCGTTGGTTTGCTACTTATCACACGGTGCAGGAGGAGGCGAAAACAAGCAGAGGGAAGACCATTTCATTAAGCTGTAACCCCATCAAGGGAGGAGCGCTGTAACGTCCCTGTATTTATTAGGCCAAACAGAGCTGTTTGCAGAAGGGGAGGCCATCTATTACCGCCTGACAAATGGGATTTCATTTATTTAACCTCGGTGATCTATTTCAGTAAAATGTACAAACGAGCCATCCATTTTATGATTCCGGAGTCAACGCTCAATTATCTAAAGGCTAACTGAGTGTTAAAGTGGCCATCTGCTAGGATGAATTCATTGATTTAATTTGCTTCATGTTGCTGAATGGTTCCGGGTAGGCGGGGAGGTGGGCAGAGCCTGCCTGAGCCGTGCAGGCGCCGGGCCGGGCACCGCCTCCCACGAGTGTGTGCGCCTGTGTGCGTGTGCGAACGCGCACGCTTAATCCCTCACACAATAGAAGAGGGCGATCAATAGCAGCTTAAATTTTATGAGACAAGGAGTTAAGTTGTTCAGCCCGAGCCGGGACACCTTTGCTCCCCGGTAACAAGTCATCTCTGCGGTGGGATTAATATTGACAGGCGGCTTCTTTGTGGCTCATTTGGAGGGCGTCTGGGCCAATTGGCGGGCAGCAATAATGGAGCTGTTACTGGACTTCGTTATGCAGCTGCAGATCGATGCCTGCCTGGCCACTGCCCAGGAAGGCCAGGCCCCTCAGCCTAGGCGGTGGTCAGTCCTCCTGGCAGGCCGACCTTTTAAGATCCCTTTAACAATAAATAAACAAGTCATCAGAGAAGGAAGTGGGTGTTTCTTTGTGTGGCGGTTCTCAGGGAGGTCGGTGCTCAGTGGCCTGGGGCAGTGTGGGTGCTGAGAGGGCAGAAGGAGCGGGAGGGTGCAGTGGGCCTCACACACCCTGCGGCCCTCAGGGCCACACACCAGGACCAGACACCAGCACCCACAGAGGAACGGCCCTGGCTCAGCCGCTGAGACGCTGCGGTGACTTCCACACCCTCCCTCCAGCCGGCTGCCGGGCCCAGGCTGAGCTGGTGAAGAGAGTGCTCAGGCAGCAGTAAGTTTCCTGGGGAGGGCCGTCCTGGGGGGCTACTCAGGTCTCCGTGTGGGGGTGTCAGAGCCGTCTCGTCCACACAGGAGCAGGCCTCTGCAGGGCGGGGGCCTGCCCAGCTGTGGGAGTCTCCAGACCTCCCTCTGCAGGAGCTGCCTCCTGGTGCTGGGGAAAGGCACCCGCCCACGCGCACACAGGGCTCCCAAATGGCAGCAGTCTCCTGAGGCCGATCCAGCACACGGGACCCGCTGTCCAGGGTCAGCCAGGAGAAATGCTCTGGGCAGACTGCTGGCTCCAGGCCCAGCGCTGCGGCTGCACCTTAGACTATGAGACCAGGCATCTGCTCAGAGGTGGTCCTGCGCCGATGAGGTCTCAGCTACAGCTCCAGTCCACATCCAGGTGGGCAGCAGCGAGTGGCCTTGTCCTCTCTGATCACAGGCTCCACCCCAGGTGCCCATATGCCCAGGATACTGGACGCCCAGTGCTTGGTTGTTCTAGGGCAGACCTTCCCATCGTGGTCAGCGCTGCACCCGCACTGACACCTCTGCCCACACCTGCCCCTCTCCCAACCCACTCCACATCTGCCGGCCCCTCCAAGCCCTTGGTCCAGGGGCAGCTCTGCAGGGCCCTGCTTCCACGTCTGAAGGGAGGACTTCCCACCGGTGTCCCCGTGGACCTCCCGGCTCAGGCCCAGCCCGCCAGGCAGCACAGCCCTTCACCCACTCCGGCCATGGCTCCAGCAACTGTCTTCTACAGCTTCCCACGCAGCAGGTCAGCACATTGCCAGATCCAGGCCATCTTCAGCAGGAGCGAGGACCACTCCCTATGACCAGGCTGGGGCCTCTCCGTCCTCCTTCCTGCCCGTCCCCGCCTCCCAGCCTCTGCTACAGGAGTCTGCCAACTCAACAAGCACCTAGCCTCACTCTGCTGCAGGACTCTGCCAACTCAACCAGCACCCAGCCTCACTGGGCTGCAGAAGGTCCCCAGAACCTCTAGCAGGATGGCACATCAGCGCAGAGCGGGGGCAACGTGAGTCCCCTGGGGTCTGCCACCGGAGTGGCTTCCTGTAGGTGGGCGAGTTCATGGGTCCTGGCGTCTCCACACTGAGCTCAGGTCTGACCAGGAGAGAAATGGAGCTGCACTTTAAACCACTGTTCCTGATCTAACAGCCCAGGCCAGCTCTTTCACTGTGGAAAGCCTCTGCCCTCATCGGACACACAACGTCTCGCACCTCGCCTTCCCAGGGCCTGTGCCCCGGCATGCGCACTGCCTCAGCTACCCACGCAGCCCCTCTGCCACGGCAAGGGCAAGTTTGTTCTATTTCTTTCCTGGAACAGTTGGAACCAGGTTGTATATCACATTTCTACTACGCATTTAGCCTCCTGTTTTCAGCACAGGCATCAACTGTAATCATTAAGAAATTCTTACACTTGAAATTTTGAAAATGTTCATTTCCAGGAAGGCTCTTGGTTTTTGCTAGAAAGCTGCGGAGTAAAGACGCACAACTGGTCTCCTATCAGATCTCAAGTCTAGGTAAACGCCTGAGCTCCAGAGACTGAGCGTCTCTCCTCACAGTCCAGAATGCCCTCTGCACTCTGCCTTCCTCTCCCTGCTGCGGGCGGCTGCTGCATTTATTCAGAGCCATCCATGAGACGCCCAGTCACTCGCACCATCTAAGTGGCTCAGAGACCACTGAGGCAGGAGAGCAGCGCAGCCGGTCTCCGGTGGCCCGTCCCTGCCAGCTGCAGCACTGGGGTCATGTGCTCTCAAAGGCAGTTGTGGGGGGACAGGAGCCAATGAGTGTTGTGAGCCGCTGGGATGCAGCTCTGCGTCCAGCTGGAGGTCTGCACTCTGGGGGTGGACGCCTTCTCAGGCGGGACCCAAGTCAACAGGGGGACCCGGGGCTGTTGGTCATTGCTCTCAAGAGAACCCAAAGCCGGGGGTTGGACCATCCTAACTTTTATTTCTCTGTTCTGTCAGTGCCCAGCGAGGGGTCGGCATGCTGGGCTTGCACCTGCCTAGCACACCCTGCGTCTTAGCTTTGGAGACCACATACTGCAAGGGGTGAGCGGGACCCCTGCGAGTCCCAGCAGAGCCCCTCCACTGAGGACGGTGCCTTTTCCAGAGGGGGCCTGAAGCCAGGTGGCTGAAGCCTCGGTCGGAGCCTTCACCTGCGCCTTCAAAGCAGTAGCCGTTCAAATCCCCAATGTTCTCAGCAACAGGAGGGAGATTGCAGGAAATGTCTAATATTTTCTCAGTATCAATGAGTTCTCGTTCACGTCACTCTTTTTGCTTCAAAACATGGAAAACTACAAGATTAATTTCTGTCGCTGATCCCCTGAGAAATTGCCCAATTTATAATAAACATTACTACATAAACCAGATGCATCCATTTCCGTTCTTATCTAAGGGGCTCGGAGGCCTGGGAACGAGCTCCTTTTAACCAGCAGGCGGCTGCCACAGCCTGACTGGAGAGGAGGTCCCCGACCCGTCAGTGGAACGGCAACCCTGAGCGCAGCTTCTCCCTGGCAGGATTTCTTCAAACAGCAAACCCTCCGTCCCCATCAACAGCCCTCAGGGCCCCATCGGGGAATGAGGCTCACTGAAGAACACTTCTATCCTCTCCCCCTGGGCACTGTTCACCAAAGAAAATTTACAGATTGGTGCCACTCTTCATCTGTGTGACAGACGTGTCCCCCTCGTGGCAGGAAGGTAAACGCCAGCCTGCCAGGGTCCCGCCCAGGGAGTGGGGGGAGGGAGGCTTGGGGGAGGCTGGAGGTCGGCCTGCAGCCTGCGGGGCCGTGGGCGCTCACAGTCCTGCACGTCACCCTCCAGCTCTGAGCCTGCTGCTCGGGTCAGTGAGGCCCCTGGGAGACCAGTGCTCAGCCCAGGAAGGCACCAGCCTGGCAGAGCTGGCCCAGGAACCAGAGCCCACATGAAGAAGAGCGTCTGAGTCGGACCAGCTGGTGGCCCGGACCACAGAGGCAAACAGCCCAGACCCTGCCCCGGGGTGACCAACCCAGAGAAGAAGACTCAGGGGTGGGCCAGGGGGACGAGTGGGCAGAGGGAAGGCCAGCAGGCAGAGCCCTGTGCACCAGTGGGCCGATCCAGGCAGCCCTTTGCAGTCTGTGTGGCCACAGCAGGTCCAGGAAAGCTGTCCATTAGCTATGGGCGTGGCACGCTGAGCCAAAGCACAGGAGGAAGAGGGCTTTGGGGGCAAACCTCAGAGCAAAGCCAGCAACACACTCCACACCAGAGGACGGTCATGGACGTCCCAACCCTGGTGGACACTTTCACCACCAGGTGGTCAGTTCCCCTCCAACTTGACACACTCGTGGTTGGAAAGCAGAGACCGAGAAAGGAAGGCAGCCCCAGTACACACCCTCCCACCCGCACACAGACACACACACACACACACACACACACACACACACACACACACTCCCGCTGCTCCTCCCTGAGGCGGGCAGTGTGCACAGGGGGTCACGCTGCATTTGTGCAGGCCAGGTTGTCGGGGACCTGGACAGAAGCCAGTTGCCAGCTAAGCCAGCCTCAAGGGAGACTGTAGAGTGTCCACAGCCCTTGGGACAAGGAGGGGAGAGCTGAGAGGCCCGCCCGGGCTGCGAGAACACCAGGCGGGGCAGACGCCCCACGATCCTGGAGGGCAGGGGTCCTTCCAGGAAGGCCACTGGGAGCCAGGGAGAAGGGCCTCTGCAGTGTCCCCGTTTCCCTCAGATTTGTCTATCACTGTCTGGGAGGGGGGTTGGGAGTTCCAAGTGGAATGTGGATCGATCCCCCCTCTTCTCAGTTCACGACGTGCCCTCGCCCCGACACCACGGCATGGGGGTGGGGCCCCAGGAGGGGATTAGGCCCCATGGGACCCGAGAGGGAGCCTGTCTCTGCCTACGGGGACCAGCAGGAAGGGCCCTGCTAGCCAGGGCTGGCCCTCCCTAGACCCCAGACCTGCGGCGCCTGGATCCTGTCCTCGCAGCCTCCGGCGCTGCCAGAGGCCAGTGTGTGTGGCCTAAGACCAACTTGGGGCACTTGGTGACAGCAGCCCCAGCTGCAGGCAACGGGGGTCTTGTTAGCTCTGCCCAGGTCCACCCCACGGAGGACTGCCGCGCTCCTGGCTGAGCTGTCACTGTGGGCACACAGTCCCCGGCCCCCGGCATCCACTCTGCATGGTTCACGCACGGGGGTCTCGGCTCTCCTGTGTGATTCAGCAACACCCGCCCTGCAGCCAGCGCCTTGGGACTCTCCACTCGACACAGTCGTTGATTCCAGTGGACTCACATGGGCCATCTTGAAGGAGTTACATATTTCCTCTTTGATTTTTTCCCTAATTTCTTTCCTTATTTTGAATTAATCTTTTACATTTCAATTCTACCCCTATGTTTAGCACAATGGTGACTTCTGCCTCCTATCCGCACACCATCTTTCTGTCACTCTGTCTGTCTACGACCTGTCTGCCTGTCACCTACCTCACCCACACGTGTGGCTTTGGCCCTGGGGGCGCCTCCGCTTCGCCCCTGAGTCAGCCTGGCAGATTCCACGCTGGAGCCCACCCTCCAGCTCCGGGGCCTGACCGCTGCCCTTTCTGTTTCTCTACCTTCCGTGTGGCTCTCCGTGGACTCGGCGCAGCAGTTCTGTGGTGTCTGTGAAGTTCCTGCTGTTTCTCGGGCATTTGCTTGAGCCGACTTGGTGAAGTCTGGTGACGGCGTATCTGGAGCGGGTGGCTCTGCTGCCACCCACCCGTGGGGGCAGCGTGTTTCCTCGCTGGTTCTGTCATGTTTTATTCTGAGCGTGACTTTGGGGACCTGACAGTGGGAAGTCTGCAAGGTCATCGTCCAGGTTTCAGGCAGGCTCCGCCAGGAGGGACCTGCCGTGAAGGTGGCACTGGATAGAAGAGGTTTTCCTCCTGCCCTCTCCACGAGTGTGCAGTCAAGACCACCAAACCTAAGCAGTGAGGGGCTTCCTCTGCTCCCTGCCGTCTTCAGGGAGGATGCTGACCCTCAGAGGTTCCCGCCCTGGGGGAGCCTCCCACCTCCAGCCTCATCGGTCCCATGAGCAGGCCCTCCACCACCTGCCCTAAGCAGGAGCTCTGGGGACAGAGGAGACCCGACATGTACACCACACTCTTGTTCCTGGCCACGGTAGCCAGCGGTTCCAGGGACTCCGTGGAAGGGATTTCGGTAAACAGTTAGGAATGACGCTGGAAAAGCAAAGTCCGACTTTTACGTGTTTCCTATTAAACGTCCTGATTCTGCTGCACGCACGCTCTTGGTCTCCCCGGTTCTGTCTGCCGTTGTGTAAAAGACACACCTTGACCTCGACCAGCCCTTGTCAACAGCTGTTCTACAGCTACAATTTTAAGCATTTTTTAAAAATCTTCATATAAATAGAGTTTTAATTGCCTCAGCCACTTACCTAAAATGAATTAAGAATTCAAAATCATGACATGATGTATAAACTACCAATGTGATGACAGATTTCAATGAGAAAGGACCGGAAAAAGCTAACGTTGTGGAATGACATCAAAAGGAAAGAGCCGCCGACGCTCTGTCATGCTGGGTCCCAGTCTGGCTTGAATGGACTCAGGGTGAACTCAACAGGAGCTGAGCCAGACGCGCCGTCCAGTGCCGAGTTCCCACCCTGGGCCCTTGCGAGAGGCCCCTGAGGAGGCAGAGCTCTGCGGCTTCACATCTGACGCCAGTCCACGGCTGGTGAAAGGCGGCTCACTGGCCCATCATCTGGTAATAAAATATCTCACGACTTGTTTATCTGATCAATGAAGAACGCGCTCTCAAGCTGTGCAGTGCTAATGGCCCAAAGCCCTAAAATGGAGAATTATCGACTCTCAGAGGCGGGGGGTTTGCAAACTCAGATCAGATTTCCTGCTTGAAATTGACATATGGCAGTTGAATTCTTGGAATCAAGAACTGTACCCATTGTCTCTCACACTGTGGAGACACTTAAATATGGAGCCCAGAATTATTAGCTCGCTTTCCAAAAACTACATCGTGACCCCAAACTGATGATTCAAATATGGCAGAGATATGACCACAGCTCGGAAGAGTCTGGTGCACCCAGGAAGTGCCCTGTTCTGATGGCCTGCGACTCCCCTGGGCCTCTCCAGAGAGAAGGCCCTTCTGCACCAGCTCTCCTGGCCACCCAGCCCAGGGCCAGCCCGAGCCCCAGCCCCACAGGAGGGATGGCTGGAGGGCAGTGCAGAGAAGCTGCTGTCCAGTACTCGCCTCAGCCAAGAGCCCCGGGGGCACCAGGGAGCCCCTCCAGCCAGGGAAGCGACAGTGGGCGCTGGCCCTGGGCGCCCAGGTTGGAGCCCAGCCCCGCCCCCAAGACACCACCCTGAAGTTTTACAGTCAGGTAAAGCACGGTAGAGGACCATCCAGGGGCCGATGCCCAGGGCACTGAATGCAGTAGACACTCTGAGTTAGTGCTCCGTCCTGCCTGCAGCCCTCCAGGTGGTTGCACAGGGTGTTCACTTCCCATCCCACAGAGGCCCGAGAAGGAGCCCAGCCCACAGGGACATCCAGCCTGCTGTCCTACTGGGAGGGAGGGCTTCTGGCCTAGCCACCACGTGGGCCACCTCCCGACTGGGCTGAGCTGGTGCCCGCTGAGTCCCTGCTCTACCCAGATGACTCAGAACGCAAAAGTTTCAGGAGTTTCAGGGGCACCAGCCACTGGGAGTGACGGCAGCAGCAGACGCTGGATGTGGCTCCACCCCACAGCAGAGGCCAGCAGGAAGGACTTCTCCCTCTTCTCTTTTTCTTTTTGTTTTTCTTTTTCTGAGTAAGCAAATGCTTTTCCTGGTAAAGCTTGAAAGCTCTGGTTTTAGAACAGGAGCTCTCGTGAAAATTTCCGGAAGACGCAGGCCTGCGGGAATCCCTGGAGTTCGAGGTCCTGGTGGGGCCTCCTGTTGAGCAGTGCTGTCCGCACACAGCTGAGGTCAAGAGCCTCAAGACACAGGGAAAACCTCCCAGCTGTCACTCTGGTGGACAGGGACCAGGAGTCACCCTGCAGGCAGAGTCTCAGGTCCCTTCCCTCCAATCCTCTCTGTAACCCAGACGGCTGGTATTTCCTACTGAGAACCTGACACTGTTCACCTGCCAGAGAGTCACCCGTGAGAGTCAGCGTCCAGCCACAGCTGAACCTCAAACGAAGCCAAGCAAGTTCATCATCAGAGAGAGGGGAGCAAAGAGCCAGGAAAAGGGGGTGAGGCGGGCAGAGAGGCAGGGAGGCACACAGAGGGGACGGGAGCCAGGGGCAGAGGGGCCTGCGCCCGGAGCCTATCCCCCAGCCAGGTCCTCAGCCTCTCTAGAAAAGACGCGGGACCCTGCACAGAGGGGGCACAGCACCTCCCGCCAGGCCCTGCCTCTGGGAATCACCACCCCTAGGTCCTCTGGGGAGAGCAGAGGCCAAGCTTCTCGGAGGGAGAAGGGGAGTGTCCTCCTCGGGCCAGCACGCCCTGGCTCCAGGGGTCTCCCACCACCAGCTGCCCATCTCCCCAAACCCCAGCTCAGTTTCCACCTGCAGAGGGACATGGACGCAGCAGACAGTCTCAGATTACCCAGAGCAGTCCTGCCAGGTGGGCCAGCCAACTGCCCTCCTGATGGTCACCACAGCCCCCGGGCTCTAGCCCACCACTGGCCCTGCACAGCCCCGGGCCGAGCGAATCGTGTCCTGACAGGTGAGTTGATGCAGAGGGCGCCTTCTGAACTCGTCCTCGGATCCGGCAGCAAACACACCAGCCTTCCCTTTCCTGGCTCCGGCTGCTGTCAGAAACGCTCTCCCCATAAATCGGCCCCGAGATCTGGGAGATGCCGACTCTGACCTGACAGACACTGCTGGCACTCAGTCATCCGGACATCATGGCCAGGGGATAAGGTCACGGGAGCTCGTTGGCGGTGTCCACCAGAGATGGTAGCAACTGCTCAACCTGAAGCAAGAGCGCAGAGATACACAGTCAGAGGTGGGCTCCAGGGGCCATAATCCATCAGCGCACCTGGGAGGAGCACCAGGGAAACAGTATTGATTTTTACAAGCCAGTGCACAGATTTGTCCAACAAAGGAACAGAGATGTCAACGGCAGACGTGGTGGACTGTCTGCAGCCTGGCCTGCCTGGTGGCAGCCAGCACACCCCAACAGGAGAGCACTCTCCACAATGGCTGCCGAAGGATTATTAGTTTTACTCCAGAGAGACCCAGTGCCTCCGGCGGCCAGCGTGTTATGAATTCCCCTGCATGGAGCTAGGAAACGCTCAGTGCCCATCCCCAGGGTGGCACTGACCCATGTGGCCTGTCCCCCAGGAAGCAGCACCAGGCGTGCCAGCTACTGGGGTCCAGGAAGAGCCCAGCTGTGAACCCAGAGCTTGGCTCAGTGGCTCAGTGGAAGCCTCTCTGGTAACGGGCAGGTTCGGATCTCAGAGAGTCCACTGGAGCCTGTCTGTATCTCTTCACTCTGCAAGGGTGGGTCTCAGCCTGTCCTTACAGATGTCCTCTTGTCTGACCCAGGGTGACAAGCCCTCGGGCCTCCAGCTCCTGAGGATCCTGCGGAAACAGGTCCCACCTGTGGCTCCCCAGAGAAGCGAGGAGCACACACCGTGGGACGGTTTCTGGGAGAGACGTGTGCTCACTGACTGTTTAAATACAGGAGTCTCTGCAGGCTACACCCGCTTTTCCAAATTCTAAAGTAGACCCTCTCCCCTGGTTCAGCACCCTCGGCAATCCCGACTGACTAGCCGTGACGGGGAGTAGCAGGCTATCAGAGGCCCCAGCAGAATGTGCCCTGGAGGCGGGGCGGGCTGCTGGGGCAGGAGGACGTGCCCTCTCTCTTCTCAGCAGGATCCCAGCTCCTCTATGAGTGGAGACATGTCATTTAAAGCTCCGTTAGTTATGTTTAATTAACAGTTATGACCTTGGTGGAAAGTTGGGCACTACAGCAGCCAGGGTGGTCAGCTTTCCCACTCCAAAATGAAAGCCCCTAACGGGAATTTTCTTGGTTTTTTAGCTGTCAGATTTCCCATGTGCTCCAGATGGCTCTTCGGTAAACCCCTCAATGTTCATCATCTTCTGTGACATTGACAGAAAGCTTCTGCCTGGGTTCAGTGTCCAGCACCATTAGAAGAGCGATGGCCTACATCCGGCTACAATGACCGTATGGCCAGACAAGCCCCCCACCTCTACCCCCTAACCTCTGGGAGGAACACCTACCCCTGGGTAGAGCGTGCCCCACGTCTTGTAGTTACAGGAGCACCAGAGACGGCCCCGAGTGTGGATCAGGGCTACACCCCCGCCTACACCCCCCTCCCCCTCTGTCACCCTGATACTTCATGACGTCTTCTTCCCTCATACCAGGGAACGGGAGGCTTCTCTTTCTGAGTCTGAATTAGTTTGCTCAACGATGTGACCCCAGGTCCCGCCCACCTCCCTGGTCCTCGTCCCTCTATGGGGAACAGCCCTCCCATGGGAATGCACACCAGGCTTCCTCGCCCAGGCATCTGTCGACACACGCCTGGTCCGACTGCCCAGCCTGGCTACTGGGCACAGTGCTGTGGTCACATGTCCGCAGGCGTCTCTTCAGGGTGCTGACTTTAATGCCTTGAGGTACGTAGCAAGAAGTGCTCAGGTCAGTCTCGTGGAAGCTCCACGGTTAGTTTTGAGAAATCCCCCACTAACTTCCACAGAAGCTGTGCCAATTCCCATGCCCACCCCTGTCCCAGCCTTTCTGGTGACGTCTGCTGCTGATGCGTGCCCTTCTGACTGAGTGAGGTGGAGTCTCCGTGTCGTGTTGGTTTGCACTCCCAGGGCCAGGGACGTGTTTTATGTGGCCGCTGGCCGTGCATTCGAGACGCGTCTGATTATTCAGCTTGCCGGCCTGTTGGCTGGACCGCCTGTGGTCTTGTGCCGAGTCCCCGTCTTCACGTGTCCTGGAGTGCTGGGGGTCGCCTCCCCTCCGTGGGCCTCTCTTCATGCTCTCCTTTCTCCCGCAGCTCAGAAGCCTTTCACCTGGCTGCCTTCCCGGTGCCAATCTTGCTCCTTTCCTGAGCTATGGGGGGGGGGGTCTGTTCATGGAGCCATTGCCTCATCCTATATGTTAAAGTTTCCCCTGTTTTTTTTTATTCTAAGAGTTGGGGAGTCCTGGGTCTCACATTGAGGTCTCCAATCCACTTGGAGTTGACCTCTGTGCAGGTGAGAGATGGGGACCTCGTCTGTTCTTCTACATATGGATGTCCCTGCATCCTATGTTAAATGGCTGTCTTGTCCCCAAGGTGTGTGTTTGGCACCTTCGTCAAGGACAGCTGGCTGCACCGTGCGGTGTGTCTGTCCCTACCTGCTCTGTGGTCTGGGTGTCTGTTTACACCAGCACCGTGCGGTTTGGGGACTGAAGCCAGCCGCTGGGCTGCCTCCAGCCGGCTTCTTGTGCTCAGAATCGCTTTGGCTCTTCTGGGCCGTTTCCACTTCTCTATGAATTTTCAGAATATTTTCTCCCTAGTTCTGTGTCGTTGATGTTTTAATGGGTTAAACTTGAGTCCGTAGGTACACTGCAAAGTGGTTGTTGTGACAGTATCCATTCTGTCTGTCCATGAGGTGGACATCTTTCCATCTTCTGGTATCTTTTCTGTCGCTTTCTTCGGTTGCTTTGACTTTAATTGGAGTCTTTCACTCCCTTGGTTGGGCTGATTCTTAGGCATTTTATTTTTGAGGCATTTGAATGGAATCATTCTCTTTTTCCTTCATATCACTAGTTCTATTCCACTGAGCAGGTCATTGACTTGTTGATGGGCATTTGGGTCATTTTTTTATTAGCAAATACAGATAAAGCTGCTATGGACATTTGTGTCCCGGTCTTTGTAAGGACATATGTTTTCATTTTTTCTGAGTAATTTCATGGAAACAGAGAGGCTGTATCAGATGATAAGCGTGTGTTTAACAGTTTAAAAATTATTTGCATACCATTGTGAGTAAACTGCTAAACTGAACTTAAAATGGAGAAGATGATAAATTTTATGTTGCACTTTTATCACAATTAAAGTTGAAGCAGATAGATTCGATTAAGGAAAGACCCATGACAATAACACAGTGTCTCTTAGAAGGGCTTTTGCGTCATAGTGTTTATTGCTAGCATCTCTTATTCATAGTGCAACATCTTGGGATCCATAAGTGGTTATCAGTATGTAAACTCAGCTACCTCAGGTTCCATCACAGACTGGCCCCGCATCAGGTCAGGAGCCAGCACTGTCTTCCGCTGATGGATGGCCTTGTTGCTTCATTAGTAAATTATTGCATGTTGTATGGACCATAAAGAGGGAAACAAGCCTTATAGGACCCTCAAGGAACATTCACAAGGCTAACCTGCCGCAGTCTGGCTGGGCACAAATCACGAGCCACTTGAAGATTCAAGCAGGAACGAACTTTAGTTTTAGAACCCACGCTGCACGCCGCCCATGGGAACTCTCCAGGAACTCCCCAACAGTCCAACCAGAACTCAACCAACCCACGCGAACTCTCTAGGAACTCAGCGAGAGCTCAAAAATAGTGGGCACCCGAGGCAGCAGGAACCGCTCCTTCTGGCAAAATGCCAGGCACCATCTTCTGGCAAAATGCCAGGCACCTGGTTGTGGTTCTCAACACTAATCAAAATCAAAAGATGATCACAGTGAAAATTCACCAAAAGCACATACCTAGGGCTGTGACCAACAGGGTGGAGCATGATGGCAAAGGCCCATCGTCATTGCCAGGGTGTCCTGGGGTCCTGCGGTGGGCTCACCTCTGAGCACACCAGACACAGGGAGGGGGCGGTTTGACCTGGTGAGGACAGACTCTCTTTCCCCAGTCCCTTCTGAGGCAAGGTCATCAACACCTCTCCTTCAAAGGCAGGATGAGGCTGCTGCCTTGAAGATGTGCCTGGGGCTGGGGCTAGAGTTCAGTCAGTAGTGTGCTTGCCTCTCATGGAAAAGGCCCTGGATTCAATCCCAGAACCAGCAGCACATGGAAAACCTGAGCCACAGGTACAGTGGGAAGAACAGAGGGAGGACACACCTGCAGTGTTCACCTGAGCCACAGGTAGGAGTGGGAGGAACAGAGGGAGGACACACCTGCAGTATTCACCTGAGCCACAGGTAGGGGTGGGAAGAACAGAGGGAGGACACACCTGCAGTGTTCACCTGAGCCACAGGTAGGGGTGGGAAGAACAGAGGGAGGACACACCTGCAGTGTTCACCTGAGCCACAAGTAGGGGTGGGAGGAACAGAGGGAGGACACACCTGCAGTGTTCACCTGAGCCACAGGTAGGGGTGGGAGGAACAGAAGGAGGACACACCTGCAGTGTTCACCTGAGCCACAGGTAAAGTGGGAGGAATAGAGGGAGGACACACCTGCAGTGTTCACCTGAGCCACAGGTAGCTGGGAGGAACAGAGGGAGGACACACCTGCAGTGTTCACCTGAGCCACAGGTAGGGGTGGGAGGAACAGAAGGAGGACACACCTGCAGTGTTCACCTGAGCCACAGGTAAAGTGGGAGGAATAGAGGGAGGACACACCTGCAGTGTTCACCTGAGCCACAGGTAGGGGTGGGAAGAACAGAGGGAGGATACACCTGCAGTGTTCACCTGAGCCACAGGTAAAGTGGGAGGAACAGAGGGAGGACACACCTGCAGTGTTCACCTGAGCCACAGGTAGGAGTGGGAGGAACAGAGGGAGGACACACCTGCAGTGTTCACCTGAGCCACAGGTAGGGGTGGGAGGAACAGAGGAAGGACACACCTGCAGTGTTCACCTGAGCCACAGGTAGGGGTGGGAAGAACAGAGGGAGGACACACCTGCAGTGTTCACCTGAGCCACAAGTAGGGGTGGGAGGAACAGAGGGAGGACACACCTGCAGTGTTCACCTGAGCCACAGGTAGGGGTGGGAGGAACAGAAGGAGGACACACCTGCAGTGTTCACCTGAGCCACAGGTAAAGTGGGAGAAATAGAGGGAGGACACACCTGCAGTGTTCACCTGAGCCACAGGTAGCTGGGAGGAACAGAGGGAGGACACACCTGCAGTGTTCACCTGAGCCACAGGTAGGGGTGGGAGGAACAGAAGGAGGACACACCTGCAGTGTTCACCTGAGCCACAGGTAAAGTGGGAGGAATAGAGGGAGGACACACCTGCAGTGTTCACCTGAGCCACAGGTAGGGGTGGGAAGAACAGAGGGAGGATACACCTGCAGTGTTCACTTGAGCCACAGGTAAAGTGGGAAGAACAGAGGGAGGACACACCTGCAGTGTTCACCTGAGCCACAGGTAGGAGTGGGAGGAACAGAGGGAGGACACACCTGCAGTATTCACCTGAGCCACAGGTAGGGGTGGAAGCAACAGAGGGAGGACACACCTGCAGTGTTCACCTGAGCCACAGGTAGGGGTGGAAGGAACAGAGGGAGAACACACCTGCAGTGTTCACCTGAGCCACAGGTAGCTGGAAGGAACAGAGGGAGGACACACCTGAAGTGTTCACCTGAGCCACAGGTAGGGGTGGGAAGAACAGAGGGAGGACACACCTGCAGTGTTCACCTGAGCCACAGGTAGGGGTGGGAGGAACAGAGGGAGGACACACCTGCAGTGTTCACCTGAGCCACAGGTAGGGGTGGGAAGAACAGAGGGAGGACACACCTGCAGTGTTCACCTGAGCCACAGGTAGGGGTGGGAGGAACAGAGGGAGACACACCTGCAGTGTTCACCTGAGCCACAGGTAGGGGTGGGAAGAACAGAGGAAGGATACACCTGCAGTGTTCACCTGAGCCACAGGTAGGGGTGGGAGGAACAGAGGGAGGACACACCTGCAGTGTTCACCTGAGCCACAGGTAGGGGTGGGAGGAACAGAGGGAGGACACACCTGCAGTGTTCACCTGAGCCACAGGTAGGTGGAAGGATTAGAGGGAGGACACACCTGCAGTATTCACCTGAGCCACAGGTACAGTGGGAGGAACAGAGGGAGGACACACCTGCAGTGTTCACCTGAGCCACAGGTAGCTGGGAGGAACAGAGGGAGGACACACCTGCAGTGTTCACCTGAGCCACAGGTACATTGGGAGGAACAGAGGGAGGACTCACTGCAGTGTTCACCTGAGCCACAGGTAGGGTGGGAGGAACAGAGGGAGGACACACCTGCAGTGTTCACCTGAGCCACAGGTAGGGGTGGGAGGAACAGAGGTAGGACACACCTGCAGTGTTCACCTGAGCCACAGGTAGGGTGGGAGGAACAGAGGGAGGACATACCTGCAGTGTTCACCTGAGCCACAGGTAGGGTGGGAGGAACAGAGGGAGGACACACCTGCAGTGTTCACCTGAGCCACAGGTACATTGGGAGGAACAGAGGGAGGACACACCTGTTCCGTCTCTTATTGCTCCATCTGAGCCCCTTTTAATTTTTTAAAAAATGTTATAATAATTCTTCCTCCAATGCCTTTATTTTTCATAGCCTCAAGCATAACTTCCAGGGATGTAGATTTTTAAGAAACACAGTGCTCACATACAAAATTGCCCACCAAGCTGGCTGTCACACTCTGTGTCCTCAGTGGAGGGTGAGTTTGCAATTCTCCCATCCAACCAGCACAGGGTGGTCACCTAGGCCTCTGTGCAGTGGTGGCTCACGGTGGCTGTGTCTGCACTGCCCAGTGTCTACCTGATGACCTCAAATCATCGGTCACAGCTTCTCCACCTCTGGTCCTTCTCCATGTGGAGCATCTGTTCTATCTACAGGACGGAGCCCCTTCCTGGCAGAGGTGAAGAGCCGCTGCCCACTCTGGGAGCAAGGCCTTACTGCTCTGAGGTTAGTGAGTGCTTTCCCTCAGCTGCTTACCTTTTCATTATCCTAATTTTCCAAAGAACAGACTCTTTAATTTTATAAAGTCAAACCTCAAATTTTCCTTTCGCAGACCAGGTCTTCAGGTATGATTAGGAAATCATGATTGGAAACCCTCCATAATTCAAGGTCACAAAGACCTTCTCTTAGGTCCCTCCTATTGTCCTTACAGCTGTGGGCACACTCAGGTCCACTCTTCGTTTCTGTGAGATGCAGGAACAGAAGCTCACTTTTGCACGTGGTCTTCCTCGGGCTGCACACCAGTTCTTTAAAAGGCTTTCCTCTGTCTGCAGAGTTTATTGCCACTGCATCTGGTCAGAGCCAATCCTTGCTGTAGGAGGCTGTCATCGCCAGCTCTTCAGTGCATTCACCTGGGTGTCTGATTGACGCCTGTACCATGCCCTCTGCCTGCTTTACCTGGAGACCTCAGAAGAAGCCGCAGCTCATCTTCCCACTCCGTCCTTCACTTTCAAAGTTGGTTCCCAGTTGGAAGCCCTCTGCAATTTCTAATTAGTTTGGGAATAAGTTTGTCAGCTTCTCTGAAAACAAATGTCTGTAGCACCCTGGGACAGCTCTGAGCATGTCAACTGGGGAAGAAATGACAGCAGCTCAGAGTCTCTAAACCCAGGCACAGGACTCTCTCTGCCCACGTGCAGAGGTCCTTTCACTGTCCTTAGGGATGTTTGCAGCTTGCATTGCACAGGTCTTCCAGGGTGTGCTTGGACGCTATTAAAAAATAGTCATTTTTATCTTACTTCTTGTGTGTCCACTACCACAACAAAGTGATCCAAGATTTCTGCCACTCTTAAGGTTTCCCTTGAGCCCATTCTTGATGGATGCCCTCTCCTCCCCACCAAGGAGACAGTGGCTTCATTTATTCTATTAGAACTCTTTTTCCTTTTTTGCTCTTCTAGAACTTTACGTGCACTCTTTGTGGCTGCTTCCTTGACTCAAGGGGATGACTTCAAGATGAGTCCAGGCTGCTGCCTGCCTTGGTAGCCCTGCTGGGAGCTGAGTGGGAGTCCACTGTCATGTCACCACAGTGGATCTCCCGAGTATCTCAGTAAAGCTTCTAGGGCATCTGAGCGTGTGGCACTGTGAGGACGTGCCTCTCATTGCCTTTGGATAACTCTCTCTTCATGGAATAACTGTGGTTTGGGAGCCTGTGTGAGACGGAGGAGGAACTGTTACACTGTCCTCGATGGTGATGGAGCCCTCTCATGTCACACCAGCAACACTGGGTGACCATTGCTCTGTGCCCTCACTAACACCTGATGCCTCTGACACGTTTGTCTGCAGTGTTTCATTAGCTGCGTGTCTCTTGACGTGTGCACGATGATTGTGCACATTCTTTATGAAGTGTGTTTTGGGTTTGTTTTGTCATCTTACTGAGCTGTAGGCATTTCTAACTGGTGCCCATTAGGGTCAGGGCCCCACTTTGTTTGGCTTGACAGGTCGTATCTATTGGGGATGTGAGCCACAGCCCGCTATGTGATCCCTCTATGTGGATGTTCCCTGGTTAAGGAGAGTGCACACACACACACCTTCTGCCGTTGTGAGAGGGACGCCCCACACAGCTGACTAGCCCGGGTTGGTTAATGTGTTGCTAGAGTCTTCTGTGCTCTTATGGATTTTCTGTCTCCTTGTCCTACTGAGAGGAATGTTAAAATCTCCAAATATCACTGTGGACTCTCTGTTTCCCCCCAAGCCCTGTGAGTCTGGGCTCATGTGTGCCAAAGTTTAGTGGTCAAGAGTGCACACTCAGGATTGGATGGTGCTCTTGGAAACTGACCCCTTATTCTGTGCTGCCACCTCTGTGCCCCTCTCTTACCCGGTGCTGACAGGCACTGTACTAATAAGACCACCCCACCACCCAGAAAACAGTGTCTTGGCATTCACACACCTTCTTCAGTTTTTACTTCTGGCTTATCTGGGTCTTCAAAGCTTGTTTTCTGCAGATATTATCAGGTTGCATCTTGGCTTTCTGGTTCCTTTTTTTATCCAGCCTGATAATCTCTGCTCTTTAACTAAAGCATTTAGGTCACTTGCTGAAAGGCACCATCTTGCTCTTTTTCTCTCTCTGCCCTGTTGCCGAAGCTTGCTTGACCTCCTCGTTCTGCCTTCCTTCACTGGGCGGCCACCTAGGTCTCTGTGAAGCGAACTGACCCATCAGCAATCAGCTATTCTGATTCTAACCCTAACCCTAATTCCACTACCAGAAGTCTCTGCCCTGCTCTCACAGACTTCCTCTGACTATGCCCACCCTCATTGAAGTCAGTGGTTGTGAAGGTGAATTGCATCTCCACCTCCATTCCCAGTGCACCTGGGGCAGGGTTTGATTGGACAATAGAGCTCAGCAGAGCCAAGCTGACACCTCAGCAGGGCACCTCAGCTTCTTCATCGAAGGCTCTGACAATTGCTTTGGGGCTGGAGCGTGCATATGTGTCACAGTCCAGCTTCCGACAGTGCCGAATCACTGCACATAATATGGAAAACACTAATGCAATATATTTCCACTCCTTGTACCCTCTCGTACTCTTATTACATTTTACATATACACACATATGCTACAAACCTCATGATATATTTTATTATTTCTACATAAGTATTAAATTCTTTTTTAAATAGTTTTATTTTACCTCCACTTAAAGACTTACCTTCTTTAATATTTCTTATAAGGCAGACTAGCCTAACAAATTCTTGGATTTTAGCTGAAAAGTTTATTGCTTTGCTTAATTTTTTAAGGCTGAGTTTGCTGGATATTAGGTTCTAGATCGGCCTTTTTATCTTTTTCTTTTGGCACGGTAGTGATGTCATTCAATTGTCTTTCAACTTGCATACTTTCTGATGACATATTAGCAGTTATACTTATCTTCATTTTTTAAAAATGTGATGTTTTGTTAATAGTAGCTTTTAAAATTTTTACTTTATCACTAGTCGTCAACAATTTGATTATTGTGTGCCCTCATTTTGATTTTCTTTTAATGTATTCTTCTTGAAGTACATTGAAATTCTAGGATCTGTGGGTTTGTAATCGTCATCAAATTTGAGAATTTTTAAATCACTATTTTTCTAATTCTTTCTTCTGCCATTATTTTCAAACTTCCAACTGCATATGTATTAGAAAACAGTTATTGTTCCACATGTTAAATGATGCTTTGCTGAATATTTTGTTAGTCTTTTGTCTCCAAATGGTTTAATCTGGAGAGCTTCTGCTTGTGTTCCTATCACTGAAGCTTTTCTACAGTGTTTAATCTGTTCTGTCAACCTCCACAAGGAAAAATTTCATTTCAGATATTGTTTTTCATCTCTAGAATTCCCACTTTTAAATATCGTTCATTTGTTTCCTCGTGTTCAGGTTTTCCCTCAAGTCATTGAGGGCACTGAGCATGTGCACAATAGCTGTCTCACAGCCACAGGGGCTCAGCCACCACCCGTCACCCCTCAGCCCATCTCTTTGAGCTGACTTCATCATGACCTGGGACAACTTTCCTGCTTCTTTTGGTATCTAGTAATTTTTCATTAGAGGCTAGATAGAGTGGCATTTTGCTGTGGAGTGTCTGACTTTTGTTGTCTTTCTTTAAAGAAAGTTGTGATTTTCTCTGCTAAGGATTAAGCCACCTGTGAATGCCCTTGGTGCAGGGGACTTCTCTGCGTGCTCATGGGGCAGCCTGGAATAGGCTGTCCTTTGGGATCTTTAGACTTGCTGTCAGTGGATGACCTCAGTGACCTTTACAAATGCCCTGTGTAAACAGTGTTCTCACTCTGACGTGGAAAGCACGACTCTCCACTTAGCCATGTGACCTTTGCAGGTTATTTAGCTTTCAACTTTCTGTGTTTTCCTTGACCACCTCGTGTCACACAAGCTCTTCTCAGTAGGCAGCAAAGATTCCAAGGGACACCACCTACATTTCTGAAGGGCTTGTCTGTGGTCTCCCTTCTGCCTGGGCACCTTCTCTGCCATGGAGTGGCACCCCCTTTCTCCACAGAAAAGTCTTAACTGGGCCTCTCCAGAAATCTCCACCGTGGCTGATTTTAGGACTGTCAGAAAAGGAGTCTCTGCTGACAGAGACTCTATCTTCATGTTGCACTGTCTTACTCGGCCACTGGCCGGGAAGAAATCAGCTCTCCAGGTGCTAGACACCCTCTTACTGGTTTTCACAAATGTATCCAGTAGAGTAGTTTGTAGAATTTGTAACCAAGACCTCTGGCCTTGAGCTGGGCTTCACAGAGATGTCTACATTTTTAAGATAAGTTACAAATGGGCTCCATGGTAACACCTGGCAGGGGAGGAAAGAGGGGGAGAAGCAGCTCTCCCCTTCTCAGGTGTGGTCCTTGAAGGGCTAACTTGCCCAGAAAAGTGAGAGAAAAAGTTGCTTTTATGTGAACTTCTGCAGACTGTGAACTTCTGAGCCCCTCCCCTTACACGCTGGGTATAAAACTCTGAAACTCCCTGAACTCGGGGTGCAGGGGATTGATTGATTACAGCAAAAGCTGTGCCCTCTGAGCTTGGCTGCAGCCAAATAAAACTGTTTTCTGCTGTCTTTGGTGCCCTGCCTCGTTTGTCCCTACAACAGCAACTCTCAGCCACGTCAGCATCCCTGAAGCTAATCTCTAGCCCCTCAGCACAGCAGGTCATCAGGCTTAGTCCAAAGGTCCAGTCTCTGCATCAAGGTCCAAAAATGCTCCAGGCAGAATGTCTGTGTAATCATAGAGCTCTGCTGGGTCTGCTTCTTACAGTGACCTCAATATTTTGCTGTCTGTTGTCATATGTGGATTGTTTTCTGTCTTTTGTTTGAGAATTATTTCATCTGTCTGGTTGTTTGTTTTGTTGTTTTGTTTGCTATTTTGTCCTGTTTTCCAGTTTTACACGAAACGTCTGACGACTACTCCTCCATCTTGGCCAGACTGAGAGTTCCGTGCGACTCTCACAAGGCCGTCCTGTCAGACCTGCGCTCTTCCCTCTCCTCTTCATCTGCTGCTCAAGCTCTTGCTTCAAGTGGGTTGGAACCTAGAGAATCACACCTGGAGGCTCTGCAGGTGTGAGAACTCCACTGGTCCCATGGCTCACTATTGGGGAGAAGCCCTATCATCCTTAGAATCAGCAGAAAAACTACTCCAAAGTTTCTTTTGCAAAGCTATTGAGCTATTTCTGTCATTAAGGTTGAAAGATGGGTCATGGCACTTGGGTACTGAGAAGAGAACACATCCCTATTGCTGACAGTAAGAATTCTTCCCTGGAGACTTCCCGTGGCAAGGAGTGGGTAAGCATCCCTCATTACATACAGCTTCACTGACAGAAATCAAGAGCTCTGCAGAGCCTCATCCACAGGATGCAGGTGGGGACAGGAAGTGTCACCATGGACAAATACCATCATAATTTTTTGAAGGATTTAAATGGATTCTGAAACATCTAACTAATTAATTGAGAATCTATACCATGAACATTTATGGAACAAATGACTAATAGCAAATGTCACATTAGACCACTTAAAACCAAAACTTGCAGAGGAGTGCCTGCAATATCAAACAGAAATCTCTAAAAATGCAGTTACCACAGTTCTGCTACCCCCAAAAACCCAGAAATTTCTTTCTTATTTCTTTTATTTCTAATACTGATATTATACTAATACACCTGAATAGGTATCTGGAATTTTTATGAAGTTAAACAATGCATTTTCCAAAGGGTTTTTTTTTTTTGGTAATTATTCTAGAACCTGAAACAGAGTGGACATTGGCGACATCAGGCTGACCATGACTGCATGAGGATCCATCGTGGCGGCCTGCAGAGAGAGCTCCCTTGTTGAGTCCTGGCCTTGCTCTCAGCCTGGAGCTGTTAAACATGGCCCGAGATGGAACCTGGGCTGGGAAGGCACACTCATCATTTCTGAAAAGCAACACACCCCCGGGGTGAGCTAATTGCCCAGGTGACTGGGTGCAGATGTGAAATGATGAATGTCCACTGTGGCCAAAGCCAACAGGTGTGTAGGGCAAACTGGAGACTCTCGGGCTGAGTTCAAAACCAACTCTGCAGAGCTGACTTGGAAACAGCCCGCATGGTGGCCAGGGGTGAAATCAAGACTGTTAGGTAACATGACCTGTCTATCAGATGTCCATTAAAAAGTCGAGCTAGATTTTGGGAGGAGAACATTGAGCACTTCTGAGGCAGGACCCTCCTGGCTGGTGTGGCTGTGCTCAGCTGGATTCCTGTGAACACCACTGGCCACTGAGTGGACCCTGGGAGGCTTCCAGGAGAGGCCAGGAGCTCATCCGTATGAGAGGGGAATGCGGGAAGGATGTAGTTCCGAGCCGGGAAGATGCAGGTCCTCACGCCTAGCAACTCTGGTGCAGCCCCTGTGCAGGAGGGACACGCGGCCTTCCTCTCCTGACCAAGGACCTCCCAAGGGTGAGGCCAGAAGCTACCAAGAGAGTCCCAGCCTCTCCCTGTGAGGCTGCTGCTGCCGTTGTCTGGGTTTCATAGTCTTTGTTGTTCTTTTCTTTCTTTTTTTTTTTTTTTGAGAGAGAGAGAGAGAGAGAGAGAGAGAGATAGAGAGAGAGAATCTTTTTTTAGATGGACACAACACAATGCCTTTATTTTTATGTGGTGCTGAGAATCGAACCCGGGTCCTGCCCGTGCTAGGCGAGCGCTCGAGCGCTCTACCACTGAGCCGCGATCCCAGCCCCTGTTGTTCATTTCTAGTGAAAGGCCATGGTGGGTGCACCTAGCGGAGCAGTGAGCTTCTCCCGTCACTGGGGCTCCTCAAGTGTACGGAGGTCAGGTAAGAGGGCCAGGGAGGGGAAGTGGCCAGAGTGGCCTTGGAGAGACCCCACAATCCTCCCAAGGTGACCAGCAGGGGCAGACACCTCCACCCAGAAGATGCGCAGGTCAGCCACCCCTGGTCCTCGTGTGACTTGCTCGCGATGACGCACCTTCCCCATCAGGCTTCTCAAACAGGCCACCCCAGGGGGAGAGCCTCACGGACACCACGCAGCACAGGGAGTTAGTCCCCGGTGTCTGAGACGTGCCGTCCTGGACAGTCTCAATTAACAAGGGTTCAGGAGGAATTCAGAGGTCAGTGACAGGCTCATCCTGGACGCAGCAGCCCTGGGTCTTCTTGGTGGAGGAGCAGGGAGAGGGGGGAGTCACCAAGGTCAAAGCACCACCCACCTGCCGGGTGCCCTGCAGACACTCACCCTTGAGCTCCCCTGAAAGCCAGCAGGAACGAGTCCCATCCCACATGTCGCTGGGGACCTTGACCTGGTGCAGAGGGGCAGGCAGCGCAGCGTGTCAGGAGGGCACAGTGGTGTGCGGCCAGCCTGGGCCACTGGGATTGCACATAGCTCTTACCACACAGAGGTGCACTCTCCCTGCTGAAGGAGCAGGCTGAGCCCCCTCTCTCAGGGGAAGGCAGGGCTCGGCCGCTGGGCTCTGAGCTGTGGGGCCTCTGTGGACTGAGAGCAGTGAGGAGGACCCACAGAAGGTTCCCGGGGCTCCCAAGCTGGCCCCTGTCCCTCCACATGGACAGTAAGGTCCCTGGGGCAGGGATCATGGCTTCCGATGTCACATCCCCTGTGTCTCCCCTGAGGCTGAGTCCTCAACAAAGACATGACAGGACGCTGAAACGTGTCGCTGCCTTCTAATTCATCTCACCTGAGTGTCGGTGGTCTCAACCAGAACCCGGCTGGGAAACTCCTGTCCCAACCACGGATGGGGAAACCTGACCGTGATCCATGAATAAAGGCATCGGGGAAAGTGCTCTAAGTGGCTATTTTCACAGGTGGAGCATCCCTAATCCAAAACTCCAAAGTCCTAAGCACTGTGAGAACCAGCAGGGCACCACGGGTGAGGACCCACATCTGGGCTCATGTGAGGTCGCCATGGAAACACAGGTGCGCCTAAACCATGCGGAATCACCTTGGGGCTGAGCACAAGGTGAACGTGAGGCATAAATGAACTCGGTCCTGTGCCCAGGAAGCCTCCTGGTGTGTCTGCAAGTATTCCAGAGTCTGGGGAAACGTGAACTCCGAGACCTTTCCTGTCCCAAGCAGTCCAGGTGAGGGACACTCGGATGTAAGCAAGGGGGACTCATGACCAGGACTCTGGAGAAGTGGAAGGCTGACCACCAAGGGAGGAGCTGGAGCAGACCCATTGCCCTCGGTGCCAGGAGCGAGGACCTGTCCCTGCACCTCGGAGCTGCGGGCAGCAGCAGGCACACAGGTGCGGCTCCTGCTTCCACCTTTCCACACACGAGGGGCCTCTTCCCAGGGTGCTGGTGCAGGTGCGGAGCTTGCAGGCGCCACGGCGGGATCCACACTTCCTGGGCAGTCTCCTTTGGTGAAGCCAGGTGCAGGCCGAGTTGCCCGGTGGGATTAAAAGGGAAAGTCACTTCCAAAAAAAAGACCAGGAGCAGGGCAAGGGGTGTGTGGTGTCAGGAAAGGTGCTCCTGATTTGGTTCAGAACTGCGCCCAGGAGGGTAGTGTTCACTGGTAACGGGAAAATAGGGGAAACAGCCGCGCAAGAGCGTCTGAGCGGGGCTTTCAGTTTACCTCTGCAGAGAAGTTCCTCGAGGAGACGCGGACACGGTCTTTCATCTCTCAGGCTAGAAGCGCCCACTTCTCATGGATTCCAGACGAGGGTGTCCAGAGGACAGTCTCCGCGCACACGAGAAGGGCCCACCCTCGGCAGTGCTGCTGACAGTACATCCACAGTGAGCCGGTCGGAATGGGAAAGAGCTACCTGCTCGCTGCAGAGGAGAGGGTGGCCAGCCTGGCCGGGTGGCTTCTCCCCGGAGCCACCGAGAGCCGAGCCTCAGGCCCAGCTCCACTGCTCGGTGGGCCCCTGGGTGACCTGACTGGAAGGAGCTCAGGGCCCACCCCAGAAGGGAGGGTAAGTGTGGGCTGTGGGGCCTCCGTGCTGAGGCTGGCCTCAATGTGGGCTCTGCAGGAAGAGCCAGTGCAGCTAGTGGGAGGTCAGTCCTGGACTGAGCTGCCCACGGACCTCCAGGCAGGGGAGGGGAAGGCGAGGGGGACAAAGGGAGCACCCCAGGCCTGGGACCAGGACAGCGCAGCTGAGAGGGCAGCTCATGCTTCCTCTCAGGACCGGGATGCCTGTCTTGGGCCTGCGTCTGCAGGAGCAGCTCAGCTCCCACTGGGGGAGGCTCAGGGCCCGTTCCTGCTCTGCCGTTTTTACTTTAAGTCAAATTATTCTGTTGTTCATTGGTGGAGGTACCAGGGATTGAACCAGGGGGTCTTGTGCACTGAGCCACATCCCTAGTCCTTTTGATTTTTCATTTTGAGAAAGGACCTTGCTAAGTAGCTTAGGACCTGGCTAAATTGCCCTGGCTGGCCTCAAAGTTGTGATCCTCCTGCCTCAGCCTCCCGAGTGCCTGGGGTTATAGGTGTGGCCCCTGTGCTGACTCGCTGTTCATCTTTTCAGCAGGGGAAGATGAAGAAATGGATCTCCTCTGGATATCCTTGAAGTGTGGGTGAAAAAGCAAGCCCATCTGAATCGCAGAAGTCCAACTTGAGTTTGGATGTGCATGACGTAAGCCTGCTGCCAAAATGGAGGAGAGCAAGCCCAGGCTCTGCTCCCAGCTGAAGTCCAGGGGGTGCCATTTGTACATCCCACACCTCATGCGGAGACCACGTCTCCTCTCCCCTGCGTCCCCAAGGGCAGACCTGGGAGGAGAGCCAGGCAGGGAATCCAAAACTCATTTCTGACTTTCTGATGTAGCTCAGAGCAGTGGCCACCAGCAGGGACTCTCTGGGAGTGGCCTCAGATACAAGCAGCCAGGAGAGCACCGGGAATCTCTGGGCTCCCAGGAGACTCACATCCTCAACTTGCAGCAAGGCCCCCGCCCTGGGCACCCAGCTCCTGAAAGCTACCTGCCTCAAGAAGAAAATGTGCTAAAACTACAAATTCCACATAACAGATTTTTCATTTTAGGAAGAAGAAAAGTGCTACAAGTTGTGCATTTCCACTCCCAAACTCCTAAATCCAAAATGCTCCCTAATCTGAAATGTTGAATGCTGGCATATGCTGCAAGTGAAAAGTTCTCCGCCTGTCCTGGTCAGAACTCTGTATAAAACACTGTAGGAAATCACCTTCAGAGTATACGCACAGGGAGTATGAAAATATTCAATCTATAATTTTTAAAATGATGCATTCAGGTGGGAAAGATTCTGGAGAAATCTTTGGAGAAAAAGAAAATCAACACTTCTTACGTCATTTCTATTTTTAAATTTGGCACTTCCTGTCAGCATCTGCTGCTGACTTCGTCAGTTTTCGTGAGGAGAAGTGTACCTCTGAGCTGCGCACTGTACCTGGAGGGCAGAGGGGATGATGTGGCCAGGCGGGCAGGCATGCTCTGGCCATCACAGGCCTGAGACCCACCTGGCGCCATGGCCGGATTCACACTTCCTGGGCAGGCTCTGTGGTGCTTCCACACCAGAGCAGGGAGCAAGTGATGGAGACCACCCTCCCGCCCAGGCCCACCTGCGCTCCCCTGGGGTCTCAGGTTGGGGGTCCGTGGAAGCACAGAGCTGCTGGTTGACTGCAGGGACTCTCGGGCTGTGTTTGTGGACTCGTTTATGCATTTTTTATTCAGCAAATATTTGCTGCTGCTGCTGCTGCCTGACGTGGACGTGCCTGGGTCTTCCCATCACAGACCTTCCACACGCGAAGCTGGCACCGAGGTGAGCATGGTTCACATGGAAGGAGTGGACACCGGCAGGTTCAGGCTGCCTGGTGGCTGGAGAGGCCACGGCATCCACAGCATCTGGCTGGTGGACTTCCAGGGACAGAGACTCACCAATGAAGGTCGACAAGCCTTGGAGTAGGGTGGACTGAGTCAGGACCCTGCAGTGTCCACATCCTCATCTCCAAACCGCTCGATGTCCCCTCTATGGCAAAGGGGTTTTGCAGAAAGTTGAAGTTAAGGATGTCAACATAGACGGTGTTCCTGGATGATCCTGGGAGACCACAGAATCACAATCTCCTTCTCTAGAGAGGCAGGAGACCAGAAAATAGGAGGTGACATGCAGACAGAGTAGAGAGGGAGGAGGTGGCCCCAAGCCCAGAGAGGCAGGCGTCTGCCAAAACCTGGAAAGGCCAGGGAATGGGTTTCCCCATGTCCTGCCCCGTGTCTTGCCCCACCTGGCCGTCAGCCCTGGAGACCACTGGGCTCATGGCCTCCAGAGCTACGAGAGAGCAAATCCACGCTATCTTAAACCACGCTATCTTAAACCACTTCTGTGGCCTGGGGCAGGACAGGGAGTCACAGGTGGGGAAGAGCTAAGGGCCGGGCCGGCACCTCCAGCTGAGGCCCAGCCTTGCAAGGGCCCCTGGCTGCCTAGAGCTGGGGAGGCAACGAGGTCAGGAAAGGAGAGGAGGAAAGGGAGGGTCCTGGTGGGAGGAGGAGCGGGTCGTCCCTGGAGAGCCGGGCCAGGGCCAGGGCGCAGCTCAAGCTGGCCTGCTGCGGAGCTCCGCAAGGTGGAGCAGCCTCCTGATTCCCTGGGCCGTGCCTTACTTTCTGGTGAAACAGGTCATTAGAAGCCAAGAGGTGATACAGCCGTGTGCTTGCTCCTGGTTTGACACCTCGGCAGACCCTGGGACAGAGTGGGTGTGGCCAAGGACGAGGTGGGCATCACACTCCAGCCTGGAAGCCAGCGCTGAGCTCACTGCCGCGCTAACTCCAGCCCCAGAGCCCAGGGGAGTCCTGGACCTTCCCATGTGCGTCACTTCCTTCTCCAACCGCGAGGACTGCTGCCCACGGCCATGGGCTGTTGGCACATTTGCAGAGGCCTGGGATACACAGAGGACAGTTCCGTTCCTGCTAATCCACCGAGTGGCAAAGCAGGCCCCGAGTTCCACATTTGCAGGGTTTTTAAGTCACGATGCCCACACACTCAAATGCATGTGACTCCAGTGGACACTCCGACGATGCACACCCATGAGACCCATACAGATACCCAGCGTCCCCATAACCTCCCAATCTCCTGGCATGTCCCCTTGCCAGCCCCTCCCCCAGGCCCTGTCACCACGGGGTAGCTGTGTCCACCCGGGCCTCCCCATCAGGCTGCACCCACACAGCACTGTTCCGACTCAGCCTGGGCATGATGCCCATCAGGGTCGCCCAGGCTGCCCACCGTGAGCCAGCCCCTCCGCGTCGCTGCCTTGGCTCCTGGGGGAAGCACTTGCCACCTCCCCTCTGTCCTCTAAAGAGGCCTGACCTCCAGCCCAGGGCCGTTCTGAGTAAAGCCGCTGTGAACACTGTGCGAGTCTGTGGTGACCACAACCTTGGCCTCCCCTGGGTCAGCACCCAGAGGCACAGCTGAGTCCGAGGGAAGGGAAGCCAGTTGTCCAGGAGCTGCCCAGACCTCTTCCAAAGAGCTCGAGTGAGCGTCCTGGTGGCCCCAAGCCTGGCCTTCCCTAGGCATCATGGCCGCTCCTGTTTCCAGCTGGGATTCTTCTGATGTTTGGTGCTGACTTACTGTGGCTCACCTGCACCGCCCTCGTTTTAGAAGTGCTGGTCCTGTTTCCATGCAATGACTGGCCAAGCGATCACTCTGAAGGGTCATTTCAGGAAAGTGCCCTTTCCATTATCTCTACTGTAGTGGACACTGTTTCTATGTTGTGGATACTAGTCTACCGTCAGATATGTTATGTGAAAAGATTTTCCAGTGTCTGACATGATCATTCATTTTGTTTATGATGCCTTTTAATGAACTAATAATTTAAATTTTGATGAATTATGATTTGGAGTGATTTTTGATTTTTAGTGTCCTTTTAAGAAGTATGTGCATCTCCGCTATGTGAAGCTCTTCTCCTGGTTTCCCCCTGGGCGTCATCAGCTCTTAGGTCCATGGCCAATCTCCGGTCACTATTTGAATGGGACGTGGACTCGCACCTGTGTCAGGAAGTGCTCCCTGACAAGGGACTCGCGGTCCTCTCTGAGGGCTCGCTTCGCGTCCTGCCCTGGTTTCTGGGCTTTGTGAGCGCTGCCGCCCAGGGTGCTTGGAGCAAGTGGAGTGGGCAGTGGTTGGGCCGGCTCGGGTCTCACCTCAGGGGTGGTGTGGACCATGTTAGAAGGCCCTCGTCGGGTTGTGCCCTCGCCCACCTGGAGCAGGAAGAGGGGCTGACGTCAGGGCGTGCTCCCCTGTCTCTAGGAAGATCCGATTTCCCCTTTACACTGTTGGATGGTGAACTGCAGAAACCGATTCTGAGGTGAGAGCCAGCCGTGGAAAGCTAAGCCCAATGGTCACGCTTATCACATGTTCACACATTCCTGATTCTCGTGCTGCCTTGATAAGGATGTTCCAAACTGACGGGGAAAGGGGAATCACCAGAACGCAGCACCGAGATGACAGGGACCTCAGGACTCCCTGACAGAGATTCCCAGCTAGTGACCACAGAACAGTCTCATGAGCACTCGTAAGCACAGGGGGAGCAGACCGACAGCAGGCCTCCGCCAGAGCCGCGCACCAGGAGCCACACGCAAGAGCTGACCCACAACCTGAACAGCACGAGGCACCCACCACCTCCTGCCCTCTGCTGTCCTGCTGAGCCCACGAGGCCCACCCACCACGTGGCCCACCACCTCCTGCCCTCTGCTGTCCTGCTGAGCCCACGAGGCCCACCCACCACGTGGCCCACCACCTCCTGCCCTCCGCTGTCCTGCTGAGCCCACGAGGCCCACCCACCACGTGGCCCCACCTGTCACCCTGGTGACGCAGGAGGCTGGGGCAGAAGGATCACAAGCTTGAGGTCAGCCTCAGAAACTTAGTGAGGCCCTGTCCCAAAAGAAAGAGGGCTGGAGATGTAGCTCAGTGACAGAGCACCCCTGGGTTCAATCCGCAGGGCTGCAAAAATAAACAAACAAAATGAAAGGCCAAGGTTCGTCGTCGGAGATTAAAATGCACACACACAGATAGCAGTGACAAAGATGAAGCACTTTACTGCAAGCTGGTGCTAGCTTATAGAGAAAGTGAGAGTCAGTTATCTTAAACCAGGAAGCTCCCAGGGCCAATCATAGTAAAGGTCAGTTCATCACCTACAGTGCACACACGTCCACCCTGCATAAGATTCATGGGGGGCACGAACTGTTCACGTGTACAGAAGACAGGAGGGCCAATTAGAAGGTTTCAAAACAACTTGTTATCCGCCCACTACCAACTTGCCCGTCGCCATGTTGCATTAGGGGCTCCTTATCTGAAAGGCCCAGGGAGTTCCCAGGGAGACTCCCAACACAAAATATTAGGTGCATTTTAGGGTATTTTGCCTATGTCAGCTCATGACCCAGACTCTGTCTTCCTCTCAGTGGACAAAGGTCAGGACTTGGCTCAGTTCACAGTCCCACAGCTGTTTTGGTCTATTTCCATGAGGACCGTGGAGTCTCCCGTGCGTCTGGGTTTGAAGGGAGGCCTCAGCCTTCGGCACAGGTGACATGCAGACCTGGCTGCGCCCTCCCCCAGAGACCTCCTCCTCCGCTCACCGCTGAGCCCGGACCCTGAGCCTGGGGCTCTCTGCTGGGGTCCTCGGCAGCCCCACCTGTGCAGGATGTGGAATCTCCCGGGGTAAAGGCCAAACATCTACACATCGCACCGCGTCCTTCCTTCTTGCGGGAAACCCGTGGCATTTTTCGGCAGCTGAGTCTTTGAGGCCTTCTTTCTCAGGTTCGGCCTCCGGGTCTGGAGGCAGGCTTGCGGGCAAGCTTCTCACCTCGGCCTTTTTTCCTGGGGACCCTGCCATCGTCTCTTCCTCCAGTGTTGCTCTTCCCGGGCCAGGTCCACATCGTTTCTCTGGAGTGAAGTGGCTGCGGCAGGATGGCGACAGGACCCTGCGACGGGCCTCCTGGAGGCCGACACTCCAGCCTCCAGCCTGACCCTCCTTCCAGGCACAGGACTAGAACGTCCCTGACCCCGGGCTGTCCTCCCCCCAGACCAACCACACAGGGAGCCCTCGAGCACGGCGCCAGGGAAGCAGGCACCACGGGAAGGTTCTGGAAGGGCAGCGCGGCCAGGCGCAGGTGGCCAGCAGGTGGCCGTGACACCTGGAAGGCAGCATGACACTCTCGCTCCAGGGCACATGGCAGAGCCCCCCTGCAGCCCCTGTGCTCAGGGGTCCTTGCTGTGCCCAGAACACAGGCAGGCGTGCTCCGCTCCTGGATGGGAAAATCAGGCTACTCACGAAGGAACGGGAGAAAAACCAACCTGCAAGATCTTATCTAGTTAACTGCTCTGCAAACAATACCCAGGAGGAGGAGAAATGGTTCCACTGTGGACCTATGCTCAGCTGAGTTGGAAGTGAGATCCCTGGAGACCTACTAACCTAGCCCGCTGCTCCCTGAACTCCCTCTGCCTTTCCATCCTTGGTAAGTTGGTAAGTTTTCCCAGCGATGGTTTCAACAAGGGTGAGATCTCACGGCAAACTCTTGGGCAAAGTATGTGAAAAAGACGTTTTCTCTGGTGGCCTTCCTCCTTGAGTTGATTAATGGAATGATTGAGGGACAATTGAGAGACTCATGAGCTCCCTGTAGCGAGAGTTAGACATTCTCCTTGCTCAGAAGGGAAGGCAAAGAACCCACGTGCTGATAGGGAAGGCTGACTTGGGTTGTGTTTTTTTGGGGGGGTGGGAGCAGGGGACTGGGGATTGAACCAGGAGAGCCCAACCACTGAACTGTACCTCCAACACCCCCCTCCTTTGAGACAGGGTCTCACTGAGTTGCCTAAGACCTCACTAAATTGCTGAGGCTAGCCTCAACCTTGCGATTCCTGCCTCAGCCTCCCAAGTGCGCTCGGATTACAGGGGTGCACCATTATGCCTGGTTCTGACTTGGGCATTTAGAAGCCCAGGAAACGCATTCCCAGGTTCTGCCTTCTCTGGGTTTGTAATTCCTCTCTCCTCTGAAAACATCCCTGCCTGCTACAATGTATTAAAATTGAACACCATGGATGCTCTGCACCCGGGAGAATGTTAGCTTTTAATTCAAAGACTTTGTTTATACATTTTTAACACTAGTCATTTGATTACTTGAACAAAATAATGTATTTTCTGTATCCATTAATACTTATCCAAGATGAGAGATGATACGAAGACTATGCAAACACACAACAGCCCCCTTTCTGCACATGGAACCTAAGCCCACCATTTGTCCGTATTTTTGCATAATGACAGTTTTATTAAAAGGGAAGCCCCCGCTGTACAGAAGACCATTCCTCATAGTAGTCACAGCATGGAAACGCTTCTTCCCTCTGCTGACGGTGACATATCTCTTTTAATATTCCGTACCTTCTGTATTATTAGACTTTAAAGCAAATCTGTGATGACTACTATTTTGAATCCATGTCTGAGTCTGACCCATGGAATTATTATCTCACATTCGTTTTTCACCTACTTTTTGCTAGAACTCGTGGTGCACCCTGAGTCTAGGGTAGTAGCTTGGCTCCAGTGTTTGTGGAGTCGGGGGGGATTACTGATTGCTGTTTGGGAGAGACTCAGAGACCCCGAAGCCAGGATGTGGAGCCAAAGCAGGTTGTCAGGAACAAGGACCATCAGGGGTTCTGCTTCCAACTGGGGGTTCAGCATCTGGGGCGATGCCCTGGCTGCCAGTGGGCACACCCCGGTCTGTTCCACAATTCATGCTATCCTAAGATGAGGGCTCAGCTCTGCCATGGCATGAGAAAGGGAGGGAATTGAACGAACTTTCTGAATTCACAGTTCACAGTTATGGGAAAATAGGTCAAATGAAAGTGATTCAGTGTGTGAGGAATTAAAATAAACAGACTTGGAAATTTGTTTTCAACTGAAATCGCACTCCACGCGGGCCGAAGCTCATATTCTGTCAGATGCCGACACTCGCTGTCCAGAGCGGAGCTGCAGGAAGGCAGGAGGGAGCCCAGAAACCGTACCTCCAAAGGAGCTGCAGCCAGCACGTGCCTCGCCTAGCCCGGTGGTGCCTGAGGACTTGTGCTTGGAGATCCCATTGATGAGCTGCAGGGAGTGCTGGGGATGTCAGTGACCTGGTGCCAGCCCCCAGGCGGGGAGGCAGACCAGCCAGGGGACAGCGTACCCTGCCTCTCCAGGGATCTGGCGCTGTGGGCCACCCGCAGAACTTAGGATCAGCCAGGAATCTAAATCAACGCCTGGCCGGAGGCTGGGGTTTCCCAGCTGGGACCCGGTGACTCTCGGCTAATGACTTTCTCATCAGAGAAGCAGAAATGACGTTCCCCACCTAAAGGCCTTCCTATCATTTTTAAAAGGGCCCTCGGGTCTGACCGCAATTCCATCTGACAGCTGGCCCCGGTCCCTGACCTTGTGGCTGCCCCGGGGAAGAGCCAAGTGGGTGTCACCCAAGCTGAGCTCCACCTCCTCACCCTGCTCTGCAGGTGTCCACCAGGCTCCGTCCTGTGACCAGGCTGCTGCCACGAAGATTGAGCCCCCCGGCCACTGCTTAAAACACCCCAATCTGGGTCACAAACTACATGATCTACTCTCATAAAGAGGGAGATGAATTTGGGCTTTTGGTCATGTTGTTTATTTGCTTTTTAAAGTGGACTTAACATACAGAGCATTGAGGAGGGGGGAAGAGGGGACACAGCAAGCAAGGAGACTGAAGCTGTGCACGTGGAGGGAAGGTACCGATTTTGATATATCAAATGCCTTTTAAGCCTAAAAATGTTAAAGGAATGCACAAAAGCTCTCATGGATCCCAAGCCAAGGTGAGAGCCCCACCAGGCCCTCATCCACCCCACCAGGATGACCCTATCATGTTCGGTGAGTTTGAGAACAAGCAACGCTGCAGAAACAGCAAGGGCCCTGCTGGCCTGCTGCCCAGGACAGGCCTGAAAGTTACCCCACCGGGCACAGAGGGAAAGCTGGCTCCTCCCAACTGCCCGGCACACCCCCAGACCCGCCCTGGTTGCACTTGGACATCTGCTTAGTTAACTGGTTCAGAGACATGTTCAGTACTTAAAATATTGAATATTCACATTGGAATATATGAAAGTTAACATCCTAGTTTTCCCTGTGGATTTAAGTGTAATTCACAACCATTATTAATCCATGTATAAATCTGGTAAATTAAGAGAATCACCCTTCACGTTTCTTTCTTCAATTACTGTAATTAGAGTTAAGTCACCTGAATTTTTTCAAACACCAATTAAATTTACAACCTGGTGAATGAAATTTCCTTAATCTCTGAAACGGTGTGTCTTTGAAAGATCCAGAGTTCTTGGAAAGGCACGTGGAGTGTCTGAATTTGACTTCCCTATTTGCTTAAATAAGTTCACACAGTTTATGGCAAAGGTCCCTGAAATATTTAAGTGTGGCGTATTAATCAGGCCTTTGTTGGGATAAGTCTGTGGGAGAATCTTGAAATCTGGTAGCTTCATACAAGGCGAAGTAACAAGTTTGGACTCTCGCCAGGGTGTTGGTCCCGGGTTCCCTGGGCTCTGCCCCTGGCCCTGTGGAGCTCAGGTCTACCTCATGGACTGGACCCCAGGCTCCGGCCAGGGCTGCAGGAGAAAGTCAGAGCCCAGGAGACCAGAAGGACAGCCCACAGCTCCAGAGCCCCCGACATCACGTCCCCAGAGGGTGACGTCTCATCAGGGGGCCAGGGGACACACGGGGCATGAAAAGAAAGACACAAAAGCAGGGGAGGGGGCTGGGAAGCCCAGCCAGCATCCAGCTACCATGGGGGCCTCATGCCCCTGGCCAACACTGGACACACAGCAGTCCGCAGGCCCAAAGGGGCCAAGCAGGGAAGACCGGCCGCCCTGAAGCTCAGCTGGCTAGATATCCGGTCAGAAGGCTGCAAGGCAGGAGAGGAGGAGGCAGCCAGAGTCAGAGGTGAGGTCACTTCCCAGCCTGCTGCAGGTTCCACGGAGGAGAGCAACGGATTTGCCACCAAAATAAGTGAATTATAAATTAACAGCTGCCCAGAGCACCGTTTCCCAAGGACAGAGACCCTCCTGTCTCCTAGGACCGCCATCAACAGTCTGCAGCAAATAATCACCTGCAGTTTTCAAAGAAACCCTTAATGGACTTATGAAGTGATGCATGTGTACTGCCGTGTGGGCACAGCAAAAGAAAATAGAAACAAATAACGGAGTTTAAGTAAAAACCAACTCCATGTTTGAAGAACAAACCCCAAATAGCTCTTCAAAAAGGAATAAAAGCTCCAATTAAAGACTAATTTAAAAAGTAAATCAAGAACCTGGCACTGGAAGACGAACAGGGTGTGGGAAAGGCCCGTGTTCAGGAGCTGTGTCCCTAGGAGAACGGCCGTGGTGGGCGCGGGCCACTGAAGCTGCGAGCCTTCAAGACCCGAGGGTCTGTGCCGACAGCGGGGGGGGGGGGGGGGGGCGGGGGGGGGTCCACGTGGTCGTGGCTGCCATGGCCCTGACGAGGGAATCCCAGGGAGACCGACCAGAGGAGGCTGCAGCTGGCTCCTAAGCACACACTGTTTCTGGGGTTTTCTCAATTTTCTGTGGTCAGACGCATCTCTTTCATAATTTTTTAGCCCCCCCTCTTTCGTAATTTTTTTAAGTGTTCTTTCAGGCAAAAAGGACGCCTCCCTGGAACCCGCGGGGGCTCAGGAGCCGAGTCTCACCCGCCCAGCCCCACTCTGTGCTGCTGCGTCCTGCCCCGGCTGTTCCTAGGGCATATGCAGGGGCAGGTCTCCAGGGGCGCCTCTGACTGCAGACTGACATCGGGAAGAAGCCTGGCCAGGGAACCGGCCTCTCACACGCAGCCCCGGGCCACGTGCCCCGCTCCAGGTGGAGCGTGCACAGGTATCTGGAGCTCACCATCAGGGCACACCGGGCACCAAGGTTTATGTCTCTGCTGCCTGTGTCTGACCTGGCACCCTGTCTGCTTGGCTGTGCCCTGGTGGGTGTCAGGAGGACCCCTCTGCCAGTGAGAACTGGCTTCAGTGTCTTGGCATCTGAGGAGGCCCAGCTGTCTGCTGTGCTCGGTGCTGGGCAGCGGAGTCTCAGCAGAAGCCCCTGCCTGCAGGCCAGGTGAGGCTGTGTGCTCCTCCCTCCAGGTAAGCACACGTGGACCTGGAACACTCCAACCTCACCTTGGCCTCCCGTTAGGTGCTGGACTCCATCAGAGCCCCTCTGCTTATCTCACTTGCACTCACAGCAAGGCCCTGTGGTAGGTCATGGTTAAGCCGTAGATGTGGTGGCCCAAAGCCGCCCTGTTGGTGGGGCCTGACTGACCCCAGGCTGTGCATTTCAAGCTTCACTTTTCCACCTCCCCAAAAATCTGCTCTCTGGCTTGACAATGTATCCAATTTGCCGTTCATCATTTCCCCAAAAAACACCTCGTTGCAGGAAGAGACCCTCTGCCACAGGGTCTTGAACACCTCTGGACTCCTGAAAGGGCGTTCTCTAAATGCAGGGACGCACTGGTGTGTCTCGTGGGCTTCCTAATTATGAAGCAGAGTGACAGGGTCCAAGTTCCACTGGCAGCTCTGGGGTGGTTTTGAAGATGGGGTCATTTCATCTCTGTGGGCTCCAGTGTCTCAGTTCAGAAAGGAAAGTCAGGACAAAGGAACTCAGAGCGGCCAGCACTGACTCTGGGTGTCCCCCAGAGTTGCGGGTGGGGTGCTCCTGCCCAGCACTCTCGAGACTGCACCAGTCCACGCTGCAGCACGTCAGCACGAGCCGTAAAGCTCCAGACCACGAGGTCGGAAGCGCCCGGCTTTTCTCAACTTCAGTTCTTAGCCTCCACCTCCAGCTGGATTGGCGCTGCCTCTTTTCATTTACCAATTTCTGCAGCTTAGGGAAAAGGCTTCAGTTGTGATAAGCCAAAATCGAAGGGAAGTGCCTAGGACCCCAGGATCCTGGGGGACACAGCCCCAGAACCCCCAGCAGACGTGGCTCCCCGAGGCTGATGCTGGCCTCATTCTGCACAGCCGAGGCCTGAAGAGGCGCTGGAGGAGCCCAGGGCTTTCCTGGCATGTCACCAGCCACCCACTCCCTTCCAGACACCTCCTTGCCTTTGAGAAGCAGGTGACACTGGAAAGCACTCTGCTCTGTGTCTGGGACCAGAATCCGCCCTGGTCCCCTCGCAGCCAGTTCACAATCATCCATCACAAGAGCGGGTCAGCGGCAGCACCGGGCCAACTGACAGGCAATTAAAAGCCGCTTGCGCTCAGCTTTAAAGTGAACCGCAGGTCAGCAAGAGGAGAAGGGTGCCTGTGGCTGTTAGAGCTCCACAAATTTTAAATTTTTAAAAACTGTTATGGAAACAACATCTTTGCATGTTAACCTTAAATCAAATAGGACAATAATGATTCCCACTGAGCTCCCATTCCACACTCCGACTACAGTTCCACATTCCGATTACGTTATCCGTGGTTTTACTTCCACGTCTGTTGATAGCACATTGGTGGCACTGTTCACAGACCTGCCCTCTCTCGGTGCCATCTATGAGCTTCTGCAGGGAGGGCTCGGCGCGTCTGCGTGACCCACACGTCTGAGCAGCATGCACACTGTGCTGATGTCAGTTCCAGTGTTCACTGCTCTTGTCCTCTGGTCAGATTTTATTTCCTGTTCTGTAAACTATGCATCAAATGCCAGGTCCTTTGCTCTAAGGTGAGTTTTACACCCTGCATGCTCCTTTGGTCATCATTCCTCCCTCCCACTCCCAAGTTCTCTTTGTATTGTGCTTGTTATGTGTTCGAGTGTGTGTCTGCATTCTATTCCATAATCATAGTTCATTATGCTCTGATTTCTGTCCAGACTGATTATAAATCTTGGAAACCCCAGAGCCACATTTACACTGTAGTCTTTGTGTGTTGCTCACTGCAAGGTGGACCCCTGTACGTGTGTGGCTCCATCTCATAGCTCTTTGCTTTTCCTGGGAGTTGTAACTGCCTTGTTTTTCTAGCCTTGACTGCTCTTCCTGTGCCCAGAGGGTCCAACGTTCTCAGGTCAGTGAGCTCTCTCAGCACCATTGCTGCTCTCTCCCCAGAGACCTGCCCTACAGACTCTGTTCTCCTGGGCTTACTGCTCTCCACACCTGTCATCCTGGAACTCAAATGTCCCTGTGTCCTGAGTTGCATCACTTATATCCCAGATGCATGTGCTCTTGTTGGTGTTCTTGAATTTCCCCTCTGTTTTGTTGGAGCACATCCTGACGTGGTATCCTAAGAAAGGGGCAGAGCACGAGGGACAAACCGTTCACCTTTGCAAATGTCCGGTCCATGCACAGGTTGAGGTGCTTGCTTGGGTGTGCAGGCTTCGACCATGAGCGGTGGGAATATCGGGTCTGACAGTGGGCAGAGGTCTGGGCGAGAGACCCCCATGTGGCCTAGAGATGTGACTTGAGCCACCAGAGTGGACAAAAGCCCTGAGGAGACGGGATATGGACGCGAAGAGGAGAGGTGCGAGAGCCGTCTTGAGGACCCAGGCCCTCCTGCACCACAGACGGACGGAGCAGAGCCATGAGTCCCTCCTCTGGAGGCCAGGAGGCCCACCCCGGTGTCAGGGCTGCTCCTCCAGGGCGGACAGGGAGGAGGGTCCGTGCCCCTTGGGCGGCCCTCTGGCAGCTCCTTCTTGCATGTTTTCCACTGAGCTCGTGCCTTTCTGGTCTCTCCACGTCGTCTCTGAGTCCATATTTTCCTTCCATAAGGACCAAGGCCTGCTGTCACACTGGAGCGGGGTCCCCTCTTGGGACCTTATTTTAATTCGCTTCTCCCTCAAACACCTTCCTTCTGACGAGGCTGCATGCAGGGCCACTGCAAGTTAGGACGCCAGCCTCTCTTTCACCAGAGCCACCCCTGAAGCCTGACCCTCTAGCCACTGCTACGTACCCAGGTCTCAGGGCAGCCTCCACACCTCCAGCGCCTCCGCAGAGCACCCCGCTGCGTGTCTCTCTTGGGCCTCGGTGACCTGCTCACAGATGTACCTCGGCCACCCCAGCACTTTCCAAAGGCCACTTTGAGCTTTTCAAAAACCTGCTTTTGCCAATCATCTTTCCATTGTAAGAAAGTAGATTCACTGAATGTCGCACAATCTGATAAATGTGAAAAGAGGGCGGCTTTCCTAAGTGCTCTGGAAAAACTTGCTAGGAAGAAAAGTGACTTCAAATAATCCCTATGAGATAAAGGTTGGGTGAGGCAGCCATCGGAGAGAATCTCCAGGCACGTCAAGGATCTTCACCCGGGCGGTTTTCCAAGTACGTCTTCTGCTCTTTTTTTAATATTTATTTTTTAGTTTTCGGCGGACACAACATCTTTGTTTGTGGTGCTGAGGATCAAACCCGGGCTGCACGCATGCCAGGCGAGCGCGCTACCGCTTGAGCCACATCCCCAGCCCAACGTCTTCTGCTCTTGATCCTCTTCTTTTTTAAATTTTATTTATTTATTTGTTATAATTAGGCATACATGGCAGCAGAACGTATTTTGATTCAGTGTACACAAATGGAGCACAGCTTTTCATTTCTCTGGTTGTACATGATGTAGCGTCACACCACATGTTCAGTCCCACATGTATACCTAGGGCAATAATGTCCGTCTCATTCCACCATCTTTCCTGGCCCCATGCACCCTCCCACCTCTCCCTCTTCTTCACCCACTCAAAGTTCCTCCATTCTTCCCATGCCCCCCCCTTTATGGATCAGCATCCACTTATCAGCCTTTGGTTTTTGGGGATTGGCTAACTTCACTTAGCATGACGTTCTCCAACTCCTCCATTGACCTGCAAATGTCATATTTTATTCTCTTTTAATGCTGAGTAACATTCCACTGAGTATATATACAACAGTTTCTCCATCCACTCATCTATTGAAGGACACCTAGGTTGGTTCCACGGTTTAGCTATTGTGAATTGGGCAGCTATAAACATTGATGTGGCTGCGTCACTGTATTATGCTGATTTTAAGTCCCTTGGGTAAAGACCAAGGAGTTGGATAGTTGGGTTAAGCAGTGGTTCCATTCCAAGTTTCCTAAGGAATCTCCAAACTGCTTTCCAGAGTGGTCATACCAAGTGGGCCCAAATCTTCATCACCTCAGATTAGGTTCTGACTTCTTAACCAGACTCCTAAAAGCATAAGAAATGAAATCAAGAATTAATCAAAGGGATAGATTCAAACTAAAAGGCTTATTCTCAGCAAAGGAAACCATCAATAATGAGAAGAGAGAGCCCACAGAGTGGGAGAATGCCTTTACTAAATGCACATCAGATAGAGCACTAATTCCTAGGATATATAAAGAACTCAAAAAACTTAACACCAAAAAAAATAAATAATAACCCAATCAATAAATGAGCTAAGGAAATGAACAGACACTTCTCAGAAGAAGAAATACAAATGATCAACAAATATATGAAAAATGTTCAATTTCTCCAATAATTAGAGAAATGCAAATCAAAACTCCTCTAAGATTTCACCTCACTCCAGTCAGAATGGCAATTACCAAGATACAGGCAACAATAAGTGTTGGTGAGGATGTGGGGAAAGGTACACTCTCGATCCCCTTAAGAGAAACCCAGGTTACAATCTGAAGTCAATAGACTCTGCATGTGGTTTATAAAAAGAAAAAAAAAAACCTTCTCAACTCCAATCAGTAAATCTGCATGTCTGAAATGGACGTGGACAATTTAAGTTTTTTTATTGGGTTTGTAACCCCATCCCTCCACGGTTTCCTCTAATAACTACCCAGTCACCAGTCTGGACTTCACAGAACCATGGACCCCAAATTAACAGCACACCCCCAGGCATGCCAACAGCACAGCCCGGGGTGAGGCCCAGAGCTGCAGGTGGCCAGGTAGGGCTGAGCCCATGCACTGGACTCAGAGCACTACTGCTAGTCCCTCCAGAGTGAGAAGGAGTGGACCATGGAGGAGCCAAGACCTGACCCAGGGAAGCCTTGGAGTCACAATGCACAGACAGAAAGCGTGGTCAGATGTCCAGCCTCGCTCCTGCCCCAGGCAAGTCTCAGTGCCTTTGTCCAGCCCACGCTTGGTTTTCTCGCCCAGCTGAGGACGTGCAGAGGAAAGTCAGTGGGCATGGCCGGGAGACCACTCCACACTGCAGCCATTCACGCCCCATCCGCAGAACATGCAGCAGTCACCAGGAAACCAACCTGAGCCTGGGATGGTTCCAGAGTCTTGCAGGCTCAGTGAATCCAGGAGCCAGTGAGGTGGAAAGGCCCAGCCCTCCCAGGTGAGGCTGCCTCGGGGTGTACAGGAGGCCTGGAGGGGCCCTCAGCTCAGTCTCTTCCCACAGACACTCGATAAGCAGGTGCTAGCCCTGGCTGCAAGGTGGAGATACTCAAGAAAGAGCCACAGAATTGAGGTGTCACAGGACCCAATCACAGTGGCCCTCTCTCCTCCCCGTAGCCAGAAAACCTCCGTGAGTGTGACCCACAGATCTGGGAGCCTGTTCTCTCACGCAGTTGAGCTTCTTGGGTGTGTACGTTCTGTCCCAGGTAGAAGTCCTGCTCCTGTCTACACCCACACACCTGCAGCACAAGGCTCCACAGGCCTGCAACCTCAACCTCGTCTAACACAGAGCCGCTCCCGGGACTCAGCGCAACGCCCCTGCTTGACTCACAAAGGTCTACAAAGGTGACCTCGTGGTACACGCTCCAACGCAGGCGGCCAGCCCACTGGCCAGGATTTTCATTTCCCCTTCTTGCAGTTGAGGCTGCCAAAATGTCTCCAGGAACCGCAGCTCTGTGATTGATCCGGCCAGTTTCCAGGTGCTCCTGTACTTACGGAGGCGCGCTCTGAGCCCCATGGGCAGGCAGGGACCTTTTGTCACGGGTCACCTGCCTTCTTGGGAGCCTTCGGGGATCTGGTACAGAGTGACTCTGGGAGCTGCCTGTCAGGGTGGGGACGAGGGCAGGGGCCTGCATGGCTCAGGACGCTCAGTCAACTGCAATATTAAATCACACCCAGTCAATGACACCATCAGGGCTCAGGGACAGTGGGTGGGCACACAGCTTGGTGAAATGTCATCGTGCTCATTGAGATCATGAAAGCAAAATATATTTTTGGAAAATCTGGAACATAAAATGACAATTTTCTTTAAATTGCCCACTAAATCTCTTCATCAAGATATCAGTATTAATGTACTCTTATTTCCTTCACCAACTTCAAAACACGTGTGTTCACGTACCTGTGTCTATATGTACACACACATCACAATGTGCAACTGGAGGCAGGTGGAGCATACATACTGTAGCCTACAGACCCAGGAGTGTGAACGTGTATGTGAACGTGTGTGTGACTTGGTAATCCATAAAGCTCTGTCGACGGGCCCTCTGCTGTGCTCTGTCCAGCTCTGCAGCCCCTGCTCCCCCAGGCCTCCTGGGGCAGCACGCTGCACTCTCTGTCGTCTGGCCCGCAGTGTTCAGCTCAGCTCTTACAGAAGCAGCTTGCTGCGTCTTCCACTGAACCACACTGTGTGTGAGCTACACAGGTGTGACTTTGTGGTCCCTGGGGTTCCCCTCTGCTCAGGGAGGAGCCACTGGGTCAAAGCAGCTAGGAAAATGCTCCGATGAGCAGCACTGGAATGCTCTGCACAAAGCCAAAGGGATCGGTCCACCAAGGGCTGCTCCTGCGAGCTGTCGCCAGCTCCAAGCATGGCCATAAAACCAGACGCTCATCCGCTTGAAGGGTGGGAAGTGGCATTTCGTTTTTCTGTCTGATTAATCTGCATGTCTAGGCTCCTGGGATCTGAACATGTCTCTCACGGCTGTTGGTGTTCTGGATTTCTGTTTTTGCTTTGAGCGTTCATATTCCTTTTATTTGTGTTTTTTGGGGGGTCTTCATGTATTTCTTATGAATTTCTATGAAAATAATTGGCAATTAATTTTCTACCTCTTAAATACAATCTTCAAATGGTATCAATTAGGAAGAGGACTTGATTCAGTGCTTTCCCAGAGCCTCGCACCCTGCACTTTGCAGGACTTTTAAAAGGTCAATGCTTCCTCAAAGTCAGACCTCAGTCTGGACAGGCTACTGCCGGAAGGAGCAGGCTGCGATATGTTCCACAGCTTGAAAGGAACTCAAGTTCTGACTTCCTAAAATGTCAGCTCACAAATTCAGCCCTCAAACAAAGTCAGGCACCTTCACCGTTCAGCAGGCATCCACTTACCACGATGGCTTTAAAACCTCACCTGAATTTCAGATGCAGAGATGAGATTTCAAATTCTTCTTTGGCCTTCCTTAAATTCCACGTGCCCAGTTCTTTGCCAAACCGGCATCTCGGGGTTAAAGCATGAAGACAGCGATGGCAACCGTGCAGGTGAAATGCAGAGCCCTTCTTCAGCCTCTGACAGACTGTTCGACCCGGGCCTGGAATAGGCCTTCCACCCTACCACAGCCGTGTCTCCACCTGCTTAAGCTCAGGATGGCTCCCCTGCCAGGGGACGGCTCTGTCCCAAGTGCTCTCCTTGCCCCTCAGCCTGGACGAGAGGGAACCAGGAGTGGCCCTGGGAGCCCAGCTGAGACCCCAGGACACAGTGCCAGTGACCTGATCCCTGCGCCCTAACATGAGCCCCTCTCCTGTGGCAGCAGAGCACAAGAAGTCCCTGTGTCTGCGCAGAACAACAGCCACCTGGTGCCGAAGGCCTGACACCGGCTCGCCTCATCAGTAAGACGGGGACACGGTGAATCAAACGACCAGGTAGGGAGGACTGAATCACACGTGAACCTGTAAGAGAGCCCAAAAGAGCAGCCCCGCCCACCGTTCTCTGTCCAGGGGACCAGGGCAAGGCCAGCTGCCTGCTAGCACAGTGCATGACACCAAAGTTCTGCTAGGGACAAGTCCACATGACTTCTGAGGATCAGAGACAAAAAGTGACCAGGTCTAAAGTCAGGTCCAGATTGGTCAGGCATCATGGACCAGGAGGTCCCCCCTAGAGGCCCAGGCCTGCAGGACAGGCAGGGGAAGGGACACCAGAAGCAGTGAGGTGCCCGCGGAAGGCAGGAACCACTGACAGCAATGAGATGGAGCAGGGCCCGAGGACGAGGCTGCCTGAGTGACAAACTGGGCTGGGGATCAGGAGCCCGGCTGCTGCCCAGCTGCCTGGCGTGTGGAAGCAGCCTGTCACTCTGCCAGGAGGGAAAAAAGATCTGCACACAGCCTCCTGGAGGACCCGCGGGAGGCTGTGACCCCTTCACACCTTATTGCCAGGAAGTGACTCTGTGATTTGACACATTAAAAGCGAGTTCAGGGGGGCTCCTCTCCAGCGAGTTGGAACCTCCGAGTGACAGGCCTGCCTTCCTGGCTGCGCCCCTCCGGCGCCGGCTCAGACAGGAGCCTCTGGAAAGGGGGGTGGGGAGGCAGGTGCCTGGGCTTCACTGGGCTGCTGTGTTCACAGGTTCCCCGGAACCCAGGAGAGACGGACGGACGGAGGGCTAAGATGCCACCTCCAACAATTAGCGGCAGTAACAATAGGAGACCGTCCTATCCTGATGTGTGGTCCCGCGGTGGGTCCAGCAGGGAGGCTCCGTGGACTACACCCGCCCAAACCACTGCCAGCCGCCCCCACCCCCGCACCGCGCGCTCCTGTTCAGCTACCCCAATCCCTGCCCAGCTCCTACCACATCTACCCAGTCATGCCCCACCCCATGTCCAGCAATGGCCAATACCAGTATGGCCCTGTCCAGTTCTGCCCAGTCCTATCCAGCCCAAGTCCCGCAAGTCCAGCCCCGCCCACCCGCGCCAGCCCCAGTCCCGCCAGCCCCAGTCCCCGCAGCCCCAGTCCCGCCAGCCCCAGTCCCGCCAGCCCCACCCCGCCAGCCCCAGTCCCGCCAGCCCCAGTCCTGCGAACTGGGAGCGCGGCGCCTCTCGAGCCGGCGAGTTCGCGGGCGGCCAGCAGAGGGCGCACTGCCTGGAGCCCGCGGACCTGCTGTCCGCTGGCCGGGACCCGCGGCCCCTGCGGACTGGGCGGCGAGCGAGGAGGCGCCTGCGCCCGCTGGGGCCGGCAAGGGGTCGGGGGACGCGGTGGCTGCGGCGCCTGGCTGCGGCGCCGCGCAGGAGGGCCGTGGTCGCCGTGCAAGTCAAATGCATTTGTGCCACCTGTTGGCTTCGGGCCGCACTGCACCAGCCGGGAGGTGGCGTGGCCTTGGGCTGGAACCGAGTGCAGATGCGGCTGGGGGCCGCGCGGAAAGCCCGGTTGCGGAGGCGCCCCCAGGAAGGCCGAGCGGAGCTGCCAGGGTCTACGGCAGGAAACGCCTCAACTGATTTTTAATACAGTATTTTGACAGACTAATAGTTTGAGTGCCTGGCATTTTTCCAAGTTCAAGTATCAAAAAGAAAATACCCATCTAAACAGCAATAGGCCTATTTTTTTTAACCTACATTTATCTTTCTTTTTAATAATTACATATTTTAAAATATATAAAAGAAACTATATATAATATATATGCCACATGAAATAAAGGATTACATGAGGTTCAGATTTAAACTTACAAATCATATATATGTGTGGGTATGCACTATATAGATATAGATATAGAGAGGGTTTTGTTCTGTTTTTTACTTTTAATACTGGGGATTGAACCCAGGGCTCTTTGCCACAGAGCTATATCCTCAGCCCTTTTCAT